>NC_134478.1:24219411-24346911 GCF_964194025.1 Convolutriloba macropyga | reverse complement strand
TTTATCACTCTTATTCATTTGGATAGGTTTATGGCCAGTGTAATCAGAGAAAGTATCTATAAGGTGATATATAGTTTCATAAAGTTGACAAAAGATTTTAAATGTAGAAAAAGGTAGTAACTGAAAGTTTTCCTTTTCTTTTCCTGTTCATAGAAATTTAGAGTCTATTTTTCTCCTAGTTTCTCATGCTAAAAGAAGGGTATTAGGTTCAAAATACAGTTTTAAGGTTCAAAATACAGTTTTAAACTAAATAATAAAAAACACTGCCGGTTTCTTTCGAATACTTGTTTTTATAAAGAAAATTTTAATTTTTTTTTCAAACAAATTCGCATGATCGATTACGCATCGAATTTTACAACCCGTTTCTGACCATTCTAAATTTGAATTTTTTTTCATTTTTCAGCTTCCCCAGCTGCACTTCCCCTAATCCCGGGACTCCTCCAATCCAATATTTTTATTTTTGTTTTCTTGTTCATTTTTTTCTTTCAGTTTTTAAAAGTCTATCCTTCCCAACCTCAAAAAACATCGCAGTTTTTTTACATTAATCAAATATAATTTCTAAAAGTAATCTTTCTAACTATTTTCCGAGATGTGTAAAAGGAATTAAAAAGATGACCGGAAACAAGTTCGACCTTAAACACATTTGCCTTGATTTCTAAAATTGATCGAAAAAAACAAGTATAATCTGAAGGCATCATGAAAACTTCTAACCCTGTAAAAAAGATTCGTCTGAAAATGTTAGCTCATCAGACACTTGAGCTATAGTGAAAAAGAATTAAATGTGAAGCGATCTAATCGATCAAAAACCAATTTTCAAGAAATATTTTATACACCTTTGAATATAAAACTTTTGATCATAAATGACAAATTTTTTCAATTCAATTACGAAAGCTTAAAGGTAAAATGAAAGCTTTGGGACTACGCTCCATCTCTTTATTTTCCAACTAAGCTGAAAGTGATGAAGATAGCGCTCTTGATCTTGGTTATATTTGAAAAAGAGTTATATATCTGTCAGGTGTACCTCAAAGGGGTTTAAATAAACAAAGAAAAAATCAAAAAACTTATTGTTAACAAAAATTTGATTAACTTTTGAAGCAACTTAAGACAACTATTGCCCCTCATCTGTTCTGGCTCAAATAAGAAAAAAAACGTTTTTGTGTCGAATCGACTGGAAGCAACTAAAAGTGCAACTAAAACTAATGAATGGAATCATGTCCCAACTAATATTATTCCAGCCAACCATGGAACGCGTGGCCTTGAGCCATCAGAAATCTCGCCAATATGGCCTACAACACTACAGTTTTTGCAGGACACTGAAAATTCTTGGAAAGATATGAAAAAAGTTTTCAACCGTCGGTGCCGTAACCAGAAATGAAAAAATCAGTCAAACCTGTTCTAGATCTGAACCGCTTTTCAACATGAAATAGGCTATTTTTAACCCTCACAACTGATTTCAGTTTAATTTAAAGAGCTAAGAAGAATCGTTGCAACAAAAGTCAAAACACAAACAGATGATGTTTGTTTATGTCAAAACTTTCTGCTAAATTATCTCAAAACAAAGCTTTCTCTTCAACAATCAAAGCATTAAAAAGAACACAAAAATGGGACGCCAAAAACAAATTGAGAAACCTTAATCCAATAATTTACCAAAACGGACTCCTGCGATCTAATGAACGTCTTCTCTTTGCTCCAACAGAGTTGGAGAATGAAAAATGTCCAATAATTTTGGACGCAAAGAAAAAGATTGCGAGACTATACCTTAAGCATGCTCACAGAATTTGTGCTCACCAAGCAACGGAACCGGCCAAAGCTTTCATACAACAACGTTACAACGTAATAGGACTGCGAAAAACACTCCTATCAATAAAATACCGATGTTATTCGTGTCGCCGTTTCGACGCTTAGATTATACAACCAATATTGGCCCCACTTCCTGAATTTCTCTTCCCCACAGAAGATACCAAATTTCCGTTTGCCAACACAGGACTGGACTTTTTGGCCCGTTTTATATTGAAGACAAACAAAGCAAAATCGAGAAACATTTTAGACTTGTTTTTACATGCCTCGTTACGCGAGCAGTCCATTTGGAAACATGTCCAAATTTAAATACAGACACCTTCCTCAAAGCATATCAACGGTTCACCTGCCGAAGATGCCAACCTATATTATTGTACAGCGGTAACGGAAAAACATTTTTCGGCGCCTACGAAATGCTGATGAAGTCGGTGAAGGCTTTAAACAAAGACAAGATTTATAAAACCCTAGCTGCAGCCAAAATCATATGGAAATTTAACCCACCAAACAGCCCTCATTTTGATGCCGTTTGGGAGCACCTGATTCAAAGCGCCAAGAGGACACCCTTGATCATTCTAGGATCTAAGCGTCTCTCCTTCGACATCTTTGAGACAATAATGGTTGAAATTGAAGCATTCTTGAACTCCACACCCTTGACATACGTTGCCGACCAGCCTGAAAACGAAGAACCACTCAATCCTAACCATTTCCTCATTCAACGTCCGTACAAATTCCTGTCAACCGGAAACTTTGGAGATCAACAGCCAGCTAAATTCATGAACTGGAGGCACGTTCAGTAGTTGATAAACCACGTGCAGCGGCGTTTGATTAAGGAGTGCCTGCCGACATTACTCAAGAGACATAAAAAGAGACAACAACCAGCCTCCTCTGAAATTTGAAGATGTTGTTTGGGCACTCAAAGACCTGACGCAGAGAGCAGTTTGGCCTCTTGGGTGAGTTGTTGAAATATCCCCTGGATGAGACGGTGAAGTACGAGTTGCCAAAGTAAATACGGCTTGCGGATCGTTCGTGCGTCCAGTCGCCCGCCTCGCATGGATTTTTTCTCCGTAGTTTTTAATTCAATTTTTTCTCTCTGGCCTGAGGCATCATGAGCTACATCCAGCCCTTTTGATGTTATTACCCTTACAGTATTTTTATTTCCATTATTTAGGTTCAAGGACATCGGATCAAACGACAATCAAGATGATCTTTAACCCTTGCCCTCCTTTTAGGAGCATGTTCCCAATGACTTCTTGAACTCAAGAAAAACATAAACTATGCCAATGGTTTCCTTAACAACAAAAACTTGAGAGTGACTTTTTCCCAAAAACATCTGACAAGAGGTCGCAACCAAATAAGAGTGTGATACCTTTGAATAAATAATTACATATCGAAAGTCTTATGTGTACTAAATTATAAATTATCCACTATTTTTAATATCTATATCATGCATTGTATAACTAATGTTATGATGACTTTTATTATTCACATAAAATTATTCCCGCTAGTCTACTAAATTATTTCATAGAATGTTCACACTATTTTTATGTTAGTAATCATAATCTCAATTAATCTTCTGAATTCAAGATGTCTCTGCAATCACTCTTCATTTAGACAAGATAAAATTAGCCTGGATTCGCCTTGCGATTCCATTTAGTAAATTCAGTAAAACTCACATATTTACGGATTCGCTCCGCGATTCCACTTTAAATTTAAGACAACGTATTCATAACACTAATACAATTCAATTAGCCACAACATGGCGCAGTCAGCACTAAAGGAAAGCGGCAAATCTCTACTCGGAGTTCAACCTTTCTCGGAGAAAGCAACTCTAGAGCCCCCTCTTCGATGGGAGTACTGGAGGACACAACTTAAACTTGCGATTCTTCCTCGCGAAGGCATTGTAGCGGACATTCTCTTGGCCGACCCTCCAGATCATGTTGTTCTACCCCTGAACCCGCTTACGAAGACACAGTTGAAAATCCTACAGCACAATCGGAATGAGATCGACGTACCCGTAGCGAACAAGCAAAGACGGCGTGGAAAAATCACTGTTTAAGTATTGAAGCTATAGGCATGCTATGCGGAGACAAACCCTGGAAAATTTGCGATCGGAAATCATCCTCATTGATGTATTTGAGTCTCGCAACAGAAGGGCGACGACTTTTCAATTCAAAAAATTTGACTGTTAATCTAGATGAAATTTCAACAAGGAATCTCTGGGATGTCTTAAACACAATTTTCATTCGAATTCATAATATAATTTTCGATCGATACCTTTTTCTTACGTGAAAACAACAAAAGTGAACCAATTGAAAAATTCTACGGTCATCTCAGCAAACTTTCTGAAAATTGTGACCTGGTAGAAAAGGGGATATACCATTATCAGAGTTGTTTTTATTGCAAATATTCAAAATGAAGATATTCAAAAAGAGCCTCTAAAAAAACGGTGGAACCCGATAAGGCTTTGGCAATCGCAATAATTATTGAAATGGGCACCCTTAATCAACTTAAAATGAACGCAAGTAAATCCGAACTCAATTCCACAGTCAATCAAGTATAACGGATGCGCATCGCAAATGCTACTCCTCATTCAAACATGAGTTCTACTGCCCGGAAAAAAAACCTACACATTGCCATTTTTTTGCATCGTAATAAATGCCAAGCACGGGGAAAGCAATGCAATAATTGTGGATTTGAAAATCATTTCGCGAAAGCCCAAGGACTCTAGTTGATATCCAAAACCTAAACCGCGGGTCAAAAATGTCGAAAAAGATGATCAACCTGACGGTGTTAATCAAGTTTTGCCTAATTTTGATCCTGATTTGGAATCCAACTATTCATCAGATGAAGATAATTGTGTTGCCTCAGTATCTTCAGCGGATTCTACAAACCTTATAGAAGCAATCAATCTTCCTGTGGTAATCGGAAACACGACAACAAATGATTTCGTGGATTCAGGCAGTGTTTGCACCATAATAAATGAAACGGTGGCAAACTCAATCATTTTCCAAGACTCAAATTCGAAGTGGATACGCGAGGCGGCTCCTAAACAATTGAAAACTTTCTCTAATGAACTCATTCAAACGCTAGGTATACTACAAACGTCAATCCAAAGCAACAATTGGTACGCGAATCCAATTGAAATTCAAGTAGTGACGGATGGTCATCGCTCACTGTTGGGTAGAGATTTGTTCTCTGCACTCGGACTTTCAATTCAACAATCTAATAATCCAAAGACAGTTAATCAGGTAGAAAAACAACACTGTCCCATCAAAACGCAAAGTGCAACCATTTTCCTGGCTTAATCTCCAGAATTGGTAAGTCCAAATTACATACAGTTCGTCCAAAATTTCATAAATATTATAACCCAACACACCATAAAGGTCATCGTGTTCCTATAAACTTGTAACACAAAGTATCTGATGAATTGAAGAAACTCTCAGACCAAGGACATATCGAAAAATTACAGGAATGCTCCGATAAAAACTTTATTTCTCCAATCGTAATCACGATTAGGAAGGACAAATCGATCAAATTAGGTCTTGATTCAAAAGTCTTGAATGAAGCAATCCATAAAAATAAGTATCAAATGCCAAACATAGATAGTCTTATCGATTCTATTTCACATCACATCAACGATTCCAATCAAGGTGATAGTGTTAATTTTTCAACGATTGACTTAAAATATGCGTATAGCATATAATTAACTCACTACTACAGCAAAAGTAAATAATTACAAATGAAAATTCATTTCCAGCTTTAATTGTCACGCAAATCACTTGCTCAAAATTAAAGCTGCATCCGTTCCGCAAATTCAGCCACTAAATTCAAAGTTAAATTCAGCCACTAATCCTGATAACAAAGTAAACCATGTCACAATATCTGCTAATGAGTCCTCTCAAATCAACCCGTCTGCATCTCCGCAAACTCCCCGAGTGACATTCCGAACTCAATCGACGCCGAAAACGAACACGAGCATGAGCATCAACAATACTCAGACCTCTTCACCGCCAGAAAATCGAGACATTGAACTTTCCCGGGAAGAGATCTTTGAAAACAACTTGAATCAGCTCTTCACGAAGTCCTTCCTCGCAGTCCTCACGAGCGAGGATGCTGTACTAAAAGAAATCCGGGATTGTATACTCCAAGAGGCCGAGGCCAGATGCAAAGAGGTCAGCATATATATTCACTCATTCTGGAAGGACCTCCACGTGAAATCTGGCTGTCTTTGCGTCGACGAACGCGTCGAGATTCCGAATTCGATTAAAGATGCTGTACTCGAGTCGAACCACATGACGCACCCTGGTAGCTGGGGGATGATCTCCTTATCCCAATATGCATGGTGGCCATACATTCACAGAGAAATCCTCGCTAAAACTTCTGATTGTGTCCCATGTAGAGATATCGGTACGAATCTCAAACCTGTTTTTCCAGACCTAAATGGCATCCGCATAAATTATGTCAAGAACCTAACGAGGAAATTCAAATTGACTCTGGGGGTCCGATACTGAATCAAAAAGATAAAGAAATTTACTTTCCCACATGTATCAATCGTTATTCAATATATCCTACAGTTGACATTTTCGAAAAAGCTGATGGGACAAATGTAGCTAAATTTCTACGTGAATATGCATACAATCATGGAATTCCATGAACAATACGCTCAGACCAAGCAACCGGTCTAGTAGGTAAACAAGTCACAAATTACTGCAACGAAAACAATATTAACATTCTTGACGCTCCCGTAGGCGATCCAGCTACTGGATTAGTGGAGCGAATGATTCAAACAATAAAACGGCGCCTATCCTGTATGAAAGCTGAACACGAAGAAACATTTTCTACTTCCAATGCAATTAAACTAATTAATTCAGATCTCCGTTTAACAAAACAAAAAACTACAAAGATAACAACGCTTGAAGCTCATTTTGGTTGTCCCGCAAAAACTCCTTTAAAGAATATTAGTACTGTTCCATCAAGTTTAAATTTAACCTATGAAAAATAATTTGCCACTATTTAGATGCTGATACGGTACCCGCAGACGCCTTCCTTGACGATGCTGCGTGGATCAATCCCGATAGAAGTGACCTGGAAATTGAGTAAACTATGTGTCAGGCACAAAATGCATGCCGCCGCTATCGTGACTATGATAACAAGGAATAGCGTTTCATAATTCACCCGAAAATCTCCAATCCCATTCCCAGGACTGAGGCATCATTGGAAGTTAAACTTGCCCGAAAGCTTCCGAATAGGAAAACTGCGAAGAAACAGCTAGCTGGTTTGTATGAAGTCCTTAAACCCGGATCATACGTCACCAAATCCTCTCCAACAACAACTAAACGGTCACCGGTCAAAGTTAGGGACAGCGACCTTGCGAAATTTGTCACTAAAGCTGAACGAGCAACAAATCTTTGGACATATGGGCAACGTCGGCCAGCACCCTATGAACAGAAACTAAGATAGCAAACCACAGTAATGACTTGAAAAAACAAAAGACGGGAGAAGTTAAAATCCGTCATCGTCAGCGAGACACCACGTCAGTAGTCTCTTCTGTCAATTCAAATGTCACCCGTGCCCTAACATTTCGAAAACCTTCAAAGCCTCAACCAAAACGTCGTCGAACTACAAACTCGCTGAACAAACCTACCGGACCTACACCCCATGAACAGCCTGGACCCCCATTGGTACCCGCTCCTCTAGTACCAACACCTCACGAACAACCTGGATCGTCATTGGTATCCAACTCTCAAGCGCAGAATGAAGGCCGGAAGCGCAAACGGACCCAATTTTACGGTTTTTCGGAGGCAGACATTTCGCCAACCAGCTCATTAGCCTCTTCTAGCTTATCAAAGACAAAGAAGCGAAAGGCTGAAAAGCAAAACAAGAAAAGTACGGCAACCGAAGAATCGGTAGTAGCATTAATTCAGAATGCAGAGCAATCCCGAATTCCATCTCCACCAAGTCCCGATTTACAGATGGGACAATTATCACCACCCGATTCCCGAATCCGATATTATGAATATGAGCAAGAGAGAGAAATGTCAGTATGGGATGCCGAGAATGAAATTTAATGAAAAACTTTTAAAACTTTACAAACTGTCAAGAAGTGCTTCATTTAATTCACTTCATGTGTTCTATCTGAGAATCCAATTTAGTGTGTGTGTGTGTGTGTTTTAATTTATTCGTTACATTTATTCCTCATTTCCACATTCATAATTCTTTCATGCATCCAATCCAGTTTTAGTTGTGTTTTCCAATTTAAATTGTTGCATTTGCTTCTCAAATCCAATACTACAGTATTCAACAGCAAATTCGATGTTTGTGTTTTTAAATGTATCAATCTGTATTTGCTTTGCAAATCCAAATCCATAAAATTATGCCTTTTCGTTTATTCAATTTAACATTTGCGGCGCTTTTCCACCTAATGATTATGTCAAAAGTAATGCTCATTCTCTCACATACGTTTAATTTATTTTTGTTGTTCTTTTAAAAATTGTAAATACATATCAGTTTTTCCTGTCATGGGGGAAATGTGATGCCTATGGTTACATAATTATTTATCGAAACTCTTATGTGTACCAGATTAAAATTACCCTCTATTTTTAATGTCTATATCCTGCATTTTATAACTAAGGTTATGATTACTTTTATTATTCACATACAAAAATATTCCCGCTAGTCTATTAAATTGTTTCATAGATTGTTCACACTATTTTTATGTTAGTAATCATAATATCGATTAATCTTCTGAATTCAAGTTGTCTCTGCAATCGCTCTTCATTTACACAAGATAAAACTAGCCTGGATTCGCCTTGCGATTCCATTTAGTAAATTCAGTAAATCTCACATATTAACGGATTCGCTCCGCGATTCCACTGTAAATTTAAGACAGCGTATTCGTAACACTAATACAATTCAATTAGCTACTCTCAGCTATAACAAAGAGCAAGGAAAATTCTAGAATATATGTTTCATTACATAAGCCATCATCACGGTATCTTTCAATCTAATTTCCAGGAAGATGCAAAAAATTTCAAGGCCAAGTAAACATTTCAATTTCTATAGTAAATTCTTCCCCTTTTTTTGAGATTGTTTTCTGTAGTTTTCTGTACAAAAATCTTATCATAACTGTTATTCCTCTGGATAGTTTTTTGGCCAGTGAAATTGGAGAACTTACCTGTAAGGTTTCATAAAATTGACAAATGATTTTAAATGTAGAAAAAGGTAGCAAATGAATGCTTTCCCTTTTTTCCTGTTCATAGAATTTTAGCGTCTGTTAAGCCTTGCCTTTCGTTTCCCATGCTCAAAAGAGTCAGAAAAACGGTTTTAAAACAGTGAAGAGTAAAAAAACTCCGCTGATTTGTTTTGAATATTTACATTTTTTTACAACGCTTCTGCCTAATTCTTTTTCTATGACCCCCCCCCCCCCCTAAGTCAAATGGTCTTACCTCCGGGTGTTTATGCAGTGCCATCAGATGGAAAGAATTGAATGGATAGAAAAAAATTAAATCCTCAGTCACAATTGTTGGGACCACCTTCGACAATGTTTTTCAAAATATCGCTTGATGAAGTTTTAAATGATGTCAAAAATCCCCAACTGAAGCGGAAAATGAATTTTCTAAAGATTTTTTAATTATATTTATTTTTAGCTTAATTCGAAATAAAATTTCAGTATTTTGCGGAAATTCAGGAAATCTTCTCAAACATAACTTCGGCTTTTATGACTTGAAGTACCGAACATAAGATGTCCGCTGAACTGGACTATTATCAAATCAATGCAAGTTAGAATAAACCATCATCAAAGTCAAATTCAATCTCATTTCCGGGAATTTGCAAAACATTTCGTTACAAAGTGAACATTTCAAATTCTATTGTATTTTCTGCCCTTTTTCTCTGAAAACATTGTTTGGGTCTTTCCCATTATAGCCCCTCATAAAATTATAGCCCCCATTATGGTATATATACCATGATTGGGGGGGGGGGCTATAAATTACATGCCCACTAAGCTGGGGGGGGGGGCTACAATGGGAAAGACCCGATTGTTTTCCATAGTGTTATGTACAAAAAGGTTATCACTTTTTTTCATTTGGGTAGGTTTATGGCCAGTGTAATCAGCGAAATTATCTATAAAACGGTTTATAATTTCAAAAAGTTGACAAAAAAATTTTAAATGTAGAAAAAGGAAGCATTTGAATGTTTTCCTTTTCTTTTCCTGTTCATAAAAATTTACCGTCTATTTTGCTCTGCGTTTCTCATGCTAAAAGAAGGGTTTTCCGTTGGTTAAGTTCAAAATACGGTTTCAAACTAAATAGTAAAAACACTGCAGATTTCTTTCGAATACTTGTCTTTATAAAGTTTTTAATTTTTTTTGAAAAAAATTCGCAAAATCGATTACAAGTGTATGCATCGAATTTTTCAACCCGTTTCTGGCCATTCTAAATTTGAATTTTTTTTCATCTTTAAGCTTCCCCACCTGCGCTTCCCCTGATCGCCGGACTCCTCCAGTCCAATGTCTGTTTTTGTTTTCTTGTTCATTTTTTTCTTTCAGTTTTCAAAAATCTGTCCTTCCCAACCTCAAAAAACATAGCAATTTTTTTACATTTATCAAAATTAATTTCTTATGGCTACTAAAGTAATCTTTCGAACTATTATCTGAGATGTGTGAAAGGAAATAAAATGATAAACTACGCCCCATCTCTGTATACTCCAACTAAGCTGAAATTGATGAAGATAGCGCTCTTGATTTTGGTTATATATGAAAAACAGTTATATATCTGACAGGTGTACCTCAAAGGAGTTTAAATAAATAAAGAAAAAATAAAAAACTTATTTTAAACAAAAATTTGATTAACTTTTGAAGCAACTTAAGACAACTATTGCCCCTCGTCTGTTCTGGCTCCAATGGAAGCTTTTGACAACATCGCCACGGAGGCAGAGTAAGAGCTGCAGAAAATCACCCGGCTAAGTTTTGTCCTGATGCTTTTTATCACGTCATAATATGGCTTCGTTTTTCATCCACTAATTCTTGCTATCAACTTCTATAAGACTTTCAACGCTTACAGGCTAGCTCTCCCAGTACGAGGAAAACCAATGGACAGAAAGTGTCCTTTTAAATTTCAATTAATCTTTTTTCATACATCTATTCCGTGAGGATCGTTTGGTATTCGTACGAATACGGTATAGTTGGAAGGTTTCTGTTTCGCAACCACAGGTTATTTGGCGTATATCTCTCACGCTTTCAGGCGCAAGTGGCGTTTTTACATAGATTTTATATCTGTGCTGCAGAATCTGACAACAAGGCTCTATTTCAATATCATCACATGCTTCATCAAGCAAATTGGAAAAGAAGGCCCGTATATCGTTGTCTGATGTGGGTATAGCCATTTTTTGGGCAATCAAGCGCATGACCTACAATCAATTTTTCTCTGCATGCATAGGCCGATGAACTTTTCACAGAATGTCAGCCTTGCCTAAGGGTAATGCCATCTCTGTGATATCCGCTGACTACAACAGAATTGTTTTTGTTTCAACAGGAGCATCTTCAGCTGATGTGACCATCCCCTTACTTTTGTAACACTTAGAGAATAAGCCTCTGCTTCATCAATGATACCTTTAGCTTGGAAAATTTTTGGCGAGCCTGTAACTGCGTCCCTTTTCTGTTTTTTTCAGAACAGCAGTTTTTTATGCAGGACAATTGGACGCCTATAATGGTTTACAGAGTTGAAGAGATGTTTGATACTGATTTGCCCTGTCGTCAGGACAATTTAGGCCACTTTCTCCCACAGGACGACAGGAGATTTTTTTTCAACTCAGCGTTGGTCGAAGAATTGCTTTCCATTGACGGTTTCAATTTGTTTTCAAACAAATTATCTGCGTCATGAGATGTGTAATTAGAGTCATTCTTGCATTAAGTGTAAACCAATGTTGGAAACCAAATGTGTAAAAATTTCAGCCATTTTAGGGAAACACCCAATTCTATTGAGCCAGTTTTCGGAGAAGGATCAAGCAGTTCTCAAAAACTTTTGAGAGTAATGTGTATATGGCATGCCCCGAACACAGAGAAAAAAATGATTTAAAAGATTTTGAACAATCTCTAATACCCTTATCATCGAATGGGTCTACGGCTATTTCAAATTGTTCTTTTGTTTATTTCAAAAAGAAATTCCAGTAAAGAGAGTTTACCCTATAACAAAATACAGTTTTTTTCAGGCCTAAACCAAGATGTTTTACCAAGATAGTTTGCCATAAAATTTTAATTTTTTCTATTAGAAATCTATTAGCTAATAATAATAACTGATTACTAATGATATCATTATCCATTAATTTCTTTAAAATCTTATTGCTTTGTTCACAATTGTAACTGGCTTCAGGCATCTTTATAACATGTGTTGTAATGTTACCTCTAAAAATTTGTGAAGAACAAAATTTACAACTAATTTTTTCTGCCAAACATTGTTTACATATACTATTATTCTTATCAAAAAATGCTACAGCTTTTTGATGTAACGTTCACTAAATGTTTTAACACTTTCTATATTGTTTTTATCATTGATATTCGCTTTACTATTGCCATTAGCTTTACTATTGTTATATCATTATTACCTGCGAAGCAAGTTCCTTGATTGGCTCTATCATTGACGCTATGATTACTTTTATCATTGTTATTAATTTTATTATAACAATAATTTTTAACAAAAACATCACTTAGTTAATTATAACCACATTTACAGCTGCTCATTTCATCTCTTAACCTATAATGAATAATAAGATTAAAAAGTCCCTCTCATATGAAATCGTAAATTAGGCATTTAATTATTATTTATGTATTTATTTATAATCTCATTATTTAGTTTGCTTATTAAGTCATCCTTTAAATATTCGCTTAGATGCTCACATGGGCTTTCTTTTCATCAATTTTTTATCATCACCACTATCAACTTTAACCCACCAACAATTGGGTTTATCAAAGACAAAATCCTTTCTCTGATCATTATCAGCATCACAATAAACAAAACATCTACCGTTAACTACTGTATTAGTTATAATTATTATACTACTTGCAGCAATAGCTAAAAGACCAGCTGTTTTAATCATACTATCTGGAGACATATAACTATATTTTGTTAAAAACCACAGGCGGTACCAGCTAAAAAAGGAAACCAGGCCATCCATTTAGCTTTAACAAAAAGTTTTGTTGAAATTTCCTTTTGTGCTATAATGTTTTAATGCTCAAGATATTTATTGAAATAAAATATAAAATTACCTTTGTTAATAATGTCTCTATCTACACTTCTACATTTCATCTATCTATCTTTCATTCATTGTTTTAGATATCGTATTATTCTCTCTATATCACTATGATAAATCATCTTTTCAACTAACAGCTTCCATATCTATTGAGCTTATCTTCGAATCATATAATATATTTCTATTTCCATCAAAAATAATAAATGATTCATTTTTTGTTTCATATTTAACTACACCATAACGAAGCTCTTCTGCAAATCCAGATTGACAATTACAATAGTGAACGCTTAAATTAACAAATGCTTAACTGAAAATGTTCACAACTAAAGATATTTTTAAAGTTTTTAGATAGATCAGGTACATTAAAGGTTGTCATTTAAACAGTATGTCCTTTCCACATTATCTATCTGGGCAGGCATGTGACACATTACTATCATTTGAATATTATAATGTCTACCTTGTGCGGAATAACACTGTGTAGTTTTTATTTAACTTATCTCCAAAATCCTCAAGTACAATTACGCAATTCGTGAATTCAGACACAATTTTTAGAGTGATCAGTTCAATGTTACACATAGTATAATTGCCGCCTATCTTCAAAGCAGGTTCCCTGATCTGCAAAGCAGGTTCCCTTGTCCAAACATTTTCATCCTTTAAGACTATAAATATAGCTCTGTCTTCATGGTCTTCAACTAAATGTAAATACTGTCTAACAAAAAAGGCTTTACCAGTAGATGTGTCACCATAAACAATGGTGTGTAGTGTTGACTTTTTTTCTCAATTTCTACTAATTTTCTATCTTTATATACGTTAAATACTTCAGCCAGGTTTGTAATTTTTACTCGGTATTGAATCATATACGATATAACTTAATACAAATATTGAAATAGGAATAATAATCATTTTCATTATATATATATATATATATATATATATATACCTATATATATATATATATATATATATACCTATATATATATATATATATATATATATATATATATATATATATATATATATATACATATATATACACATACATATAAATACATATATATATATATACACAGATATATATATATATATATATATATATATATATATATATATAAATATATATAGAAAATAATTATTCTAACACTTAAAGAAATTATTAATAAATATAACATTGAAAACAAAACCATGAGTTATAATGAAATAGAGGAAATAAGTAGAAATATTAGTCTAATTGCAATTGAAATTGTAATGAGAGATCAGACACTGGAAACCATAAATAATGATGAGCATGATATTATTATCAATTTACACCCAACTGTTTGTTCTCATTGGGTTAGGTTAAAAAAGAGGGAATTCTACAGCTCATTACTTTGATAGTTTTGGATAAACACCGCCAACATGTTTACTGAAATATATTAATGTAGGCTCTGATGAAAGAATACAAGAATATGATGAATCTTATTGTGGTGCTTGTTTACGTATGATACACATTGATCATATATTTAAGATCACGATTGCACCTAATATTCTAATTAAACACAGTAAAACATTAGTTTATATGATGAATGTCATTGCTTAGGTTGTAGTAGTAATAGTATTAGTAATATCAATGGCAATAATGACAGTAATATCTATGGTGATAGTAATATCTATAACAATGATAATCGTAATAATAAAAGTAAAATCTATGGTGATAAAGTCATGTTCAGTGTCTTTTATTGGAGAGTTACTGTTTTGCACGTGTTTTGGACAAAGTCAAGTTCCCACTCTTTTGGCAGGAAGTGTTTTAAATTTTCTAATATTGGCTTCGGCCATCTTGAAATGATGTATCATCAACAGGCTCCGGGGACAGGAAACAAATAAATTGAACCAAAGAAGGGGCGAAAGATGTCACCATGAGATCAAAGGGCAGGTCACGTTGTCTAGATTTCGGTTCCGAGAAAAAATGAGCAAAACACGGCTGTTCAGCCAAAACACGTGCGAGACCGGCAACGGGGCGGACGTACGTTCCTTTAGCCGTTTCTACCTTGACAACGCGTAGAGATCCATTTTTTCCAGGCCACGTTTTCACAATTCGTCCCAGAGGCCATATCCCCTGCGGAGTGAGGTCTTTGAGGATCCACGCCAGGTCATTGACTTCCAACGAATCACTTTTTTTGGACCATTTCCGTCTCTTCGTTGAAATGGGAAGGTACTCTTTAACTAGGCGTCTCTAGACGTGGTTCATTAGCTGCTGTACGTTTTTCCACGACATAAAGGACGCTGGCATAGTCGATGAAAAAACTCCTGGTGGCAGTGAATTGTAAGGTCTGGGGTGATGGGTTCTTCATTGTCTGGTACGCCAGCCACATGTGCACCAATTCAACAATTAGACCAAATAATGAGTTTGTGGTTTGATAACTTTACGCGACGCGAATTTCTCCAAAAGAGTTCCACTATATTTTTGAAGCCAAATCTAGCTTTATGATTTTTCGTTTGAAAAAAAAAGAAAACTCGGACATGAGAACGTAAACCGTTTTTTTCTCAACAGATTCAAATAATTGCTAGTTTTATTTATAAAGTTTTGAGCAATAAACTTAGATTGACTAAATAATTGTTACATTAGACCAAGGACTTTTGCTTTTGTTAGTTATTCAAAATTATATTCCAGGTGTTTTTTGGTTATTCAATTGAACGATACCCTACCCCGTTGTGTTTCTGAGGCAAAGAATAGAAAAGCATCACTTCAATCGGAATTAGAAAAAAGGCGATGCATTCGGGCAACACGCTCCGCTACTGAACACAATTTAGGTAGCTTGCACAGAAATTTTTTTGTAGTGAGATCTTTTCTGTTGAAGGGTTTCTTTTATCTTTGATATTTTGAACACCAAACTATAGAATCTTTTTTGTTAAGGTAATATATGAAACTATTCTTTAATCATCAATCTTCATCATCCTTACAGTTGACGTCTGAAACCAATTTTTCTACTGTGAAAGTTGCTGACTGCTGTGACCTTTTGCAAAAAACTTCCTTCATCTACTTGGTAACGTCTGTAACCAGGGAAAAAGGGACTTCAACTGTAGCTGCGTAGACAGATGACAAATTGAAAGAAAATCTGAGCTTTGTAGAAGCAATTTTGCCATAAATATTGATCAAGATTTTGCTATCTGAGTTGGAAAATTGCAAGAAGCGTACAAAAGGATCTTGCTGATCAGCTTGCTTTTTTAATCAATTAAATATATTTGCAAATATTCTGACTCATTTAGCTTTCACATTTCAAGTAATTAGCAAAAGCAGCAAAAAAACTTTTTTGCTTAATGAATTTAATGCTGCTGCTTTAAACTAGCAGAGCTTTTGTTCCCACTAAAGTTGCAGCCATTCAACTAGAGAGAGAAATCAAGGTTGTATGGAAAGTTGAAAAAGAATCCAACAAATTTTAATATCTGATTCTGAAAAGGTAAAACTTTTCTATCAAAAAAATATGACACTCAATTTTTGTTTTTGTTGCGCCTGAGTTTTAACTGCTGCCATTTTTTTTTATCGAATATTAGCAAAACAATCAGTAACTATTTGTCCGAAAGTTTGAAATATTGCCAAAACTTCCAGAAAAATAACCGTTAATTCTTTGCTCAGGCTATGCTAAGAAAAATCGAGTTTTTGAATCACAATTTTTAAAGGGGGAACGGAACATCTTAGTTGACGTCTCAGACCTAGGGCGATCATATGCGGTACCGTCTGAAACCGCAAAACAAATGGCTTTGCCTTCTCAAGGTGACCACTGAAACCTAAATTTTCCAAAAATGTCAGTTTTTATTTTTTTTTGCTAAGAAAATATCAAAGAATACCCATTGTCATTGAAAACCCATTGTCATAGAATACCCATAGTCCCTTGTTTTATCCACTACTGTAGAACACCACCGTAGGCAGAATTCCGCCAACAAATAAAGCTTATAGAATTCCAGTAATTGTATAAATTGTAATTCCACCAGCAAACTCATCGATTTACTCAAATTATGTTGAATAGAGCGGGCGGAAAAAGACAGATGCTTCTGAGCAAGAAAAGATATTTAGCAGAAGGATTGCAAAAAAAATTGCAGAGAAAATCACCAAAAAACTATGTACTCTGTGTAGAGAACACGTTTCTAGTAATGTAAATTCAGTAAGATAAAGTCATGTTCAGTATCTTCTATCGGAGAGTTACTGTTTTACACGTGTTATTTGGACAAAGTCAAGTTCCCACTTTTTTGGCGGGAAGTTTCAACTTTTTAATATTGGCTTCGGTCATCTTGAATTGATGTATCATCAACAAGTGTATCCCTTTTTTTCACAAGACAGACAAAAATGCACTTGAACAAGAGCTCCTGAAGTTGTTTCAGATCAATTCCACCATTTTTTAAAAGCGCTCATAATTCCTTCAACAGGAGGTGGAACAGTTTTTGAATGGGTAGTTAGCCAACCAAAAGTAATATTGATTCAAGATCTGTGTAGTGTATGAATTCTTTGTGCTAGTCATACATCCATCAGTCGTCCGATGCATAAATTCGCTGACTTTAACAATGGACCCCCAAAATAACCCTGGAATGTCTCACGGCACCAGCTGAATTTAAAAAAAAACTAATCCCGAAAAGAAATAGATTAGCAATAATAAATTACATAACAAATGAATAACTAACACTAATTCCATGTCGTGATATAACTTTGATATAAATGAAGCAATTGCTTCTCTGAAGAGGTCAAATAGGTTGTTCTAATCAATTAACCCTTTGATAACTAACTTTAATCTAATTCATTGCTTATCATTTCAAAGAGAATCAGAAATACCGTAAATCATTGAAAAAGCATCACAATGTATGACGTACTCGATCTAAAGAGGGCTTGAACATAATCAGTCTCGATTAGGCAACAATAATAACAGAAATGGACGGTTAATAGGTAAAACCTGATTTTAGGGACAAAACAAACTTGGAAAAAATCAATTTAATTTGTTTCATCGAGTTCATTTTCCGATACAATCGTGTTGACGGTAGATTTTCTTTGCCTTCTTCTAGAGCAACGCGGGCACTCTTGCTTTCTGTAGTTTTCGTAGCACCTCTCGTGGTAAGTACTCTCACAAGTTGGACACACGTGAACATTATCATCGAAGGGGAAAATAACTGCACCTGAATCGCACAATTCACAGATGAATCCTCGATTCTTACAAATTTCGCAATCGCGGCGAATGTGGTTTGAAAACAGATCGTATATCTTTTGAAAAGTGGTTAACAGCGACTTGTTTTCTATATCAACTAAATCTTTGAGAGAAAACATGTGTGAATTTTCCACAAAGTGCTGTCGATTTTCGAGTAGCAACAGAAGTCGTTTTGATGAGGCGTTTCGACATCCCACAAAGTAGCTCTTCATTTTGAGGATATCTTTGCGCATATTGTTCACAGTTCCCAGTTCTTCAATGTGGTTGTAGAGAGAAGGGTTCAGGTCAGATATGTTGACAATGGCTTTCCTGTACACCATCTGAAGGTATGCATGCCAGTAGCGACTGACCTAAAGAGAAAACTAGCATTGCCAAAATATTGATAGAACTGTTTGGATAGAAAGCAGAGAGACGTCAAATATAATTAACCATTATGTCTAGAGAAAACTTTAGATTGTTTAGAGCCAATAAATAAATTCAGTAAATCTTAGCTTGGTGCTATTGTGGTATATTAAAAATGTTCCGAAACTAAAATTCTAAAACCAAATTAACAGCGGTTGCGATCTCTTGTGACCTTTTGTTACTTCAATGAGAAGTAAAATTTGATTGCTCACCCCTCTCATTAGGTTAAGATAAAAAGATACAGTAGTTGAGAAATATGTAATAGCGCATTTTCGAATCAAATGTACCTACCTAATACCCTTTATACAAAGATTCAGTTTACTATTTTCTCAAATGAGACATAAATTGAGACTCCAATGTATATAAATTGTGAAGTTAAGTAGCTGATATAAATTTAACAGCATAACATGGCACAATGCTTCACGAGGACAGCTTTCCTGTGTTATTAATTGACTCTCTGAACTGAAAAAAGAACTCGCAATAAAGGATAATCGACACGGTTAATGTACATATATTGCCACAACATCATTAGTAGACTTATAGACAAAAAACATTGAAAACCCGAGCTCCATTTTGATAAAAAGCAGTACAAATGTCACAAACTCTGTAGGGTCTGAAGTCCCAGTTGAAGACAACTCTGGCTGGGATGACCATGAGATCGTTCCAGTGGCAGTTGCCACAGTAGTAAAGGCCAGAGTAGTCACACAGCAGAGCCTCTCCACCTCCAGTGACAGCTGCTGCACTCTTCACTGAAGAGAGACTGCTACTGCTGCCACCAATGTTACAAGTCACTGAGTTGCCTCCAATCAAACATTTACACTCCGCACACCTGTACAAAAACACGACTTCAAAACCAATTGATCTTAACCAGAAGTTGCATTTACACAAAACAGGTGCGAATGAAAAACTATGTGTACCAAACCATCTTCATGTCAACAAGACAACAAACAAAAGTTACAGTGAAAAAACATCTCCAAATGGCCGAAGTTTTTTCTTGTATCTACTATTTATTTGTTATTCATTTATTCTGTTATCGTGAGAACCTTCAAAACACAACAAACTATGTACAATATACAATATAAAATACTCTTAAAAAATGACATGTCAGAAAGCCAACAGAAGGCTTGTAGAAGGCCGCCTAAGAAGAAACCAAACAGTAATTAGGCATCAAAACAATTACGCAAAATAAAATTGTAAGGTCTACTCAAAAACAAATTTTAAACTATTAATACTTATACTTAAATCATAAAGGGCAAGATCAGAATAAAATTGCTAATAAAAATTGGGCATCATTTGACCACGGGAGCACAATTTTGACAACTTGAGCACATTTGTTCTATGTCCAAAATTTTCAGCAAAGAAATTTTGTGATTAGCTGATTTTACTCATTGAAAACGCAATGATAAGATCTCATAAGCTTCAGACATAGGCCTCTCACGCCGAAGCATTCAAGTTCGCATAACAAAAGGTCGCCCTTAACAGTATCAAAGGCGTGCCCAACTCTAAAAGTACTGAAAGAGCCCTCTTGAGTTAGTTGAACTTAAGTTTTCGGTAAACTCCACAGCAGCTTGAATTGTGTTATATTTAGCTTTAAAACCAAATTGTTGTGATAAACTTATTAAATAGATTTGATATGCTAAGTCTTGCAAGAAAGGTCTCTCCGTGGAGAGAATTTTAGAGGCAAGCATTGTATGTCCCTATCACCCGAGTGTTTGGAGAACAGGAACAACTCAGCCCTCCATGCGACCCCGCTTCACAGCTCCCCTTCTCCATTGGGACGTCAAGAACCTTGTGCTCGGAACCTCAAGGACGAAATACATTAAGGGCAGTGATATCGGCGCAACAATACACTATTTTCGCGGTGCAAATATACGGGACCTCATTGATGTTGTGCAACAATACTACCCTCTAAATATTCGCTCTGTGACCCTAATTTTTGGCTTCAATGATCATTCTACAGAAAATTTTCATTTCATTGAATGTTATAGACTCCTAATTGAACTTATTAGATACAAATTCAACCCATCAGTCCTGATAGCCCCAAAAATCATCCCATCAACAAAATCGTTTGATAAACCATAAGCTATATTTGAAAAATTGAGCGATTTATAAATTGCTACATTACTGTTTCCCTCATGTTACCTCGCCCTCTTTTAATCTATCGCCTTTCATGTTTTGCAGTGATGGTGTTCATTTTTCTTATATTGGTAATCGAGTATTCTCATCTATACTTCATTCTTTAATAGTTTTCGTTAACTAATTCACCAATTTATCCTCCTTTCCTCGACAACCCGTTCCCATGTCCGAGCAGACGCACTGCTCGAAGTGTCTCAAACCCCTCAAGAAGAGGGGTATATGGTGTTACTCATGCGGTACCCATATGCATGTCCAATGTAGCGGACTTCGATATGCGCGAGAACACCATGACAACTTCGAATGCGAAAACTGCCCCAGCGCACGCACACACGAGGCGTTAATCACCGAGACATCAACAAGCATGAACGCAAACATCGCAGATTCCCATACCCATGCATCCCATACCCATGTCACCCAAACCCCTGCCCCCCATACGCCTGATTCTCTCACTGCTACCAACTTCTGGTCCAATCTAACCACCGGTAAGAAAGAAACGCTCAAAAACGTTTACCGAGAAATTGTTCATTGGAAACCCGTCTTTTTCATTTTAAGCAAAAATGAAATTGGCTATCGCTTTGTCGAGTCGCTCAGCGTTGCATTGTCACAATGTGAGACTATTAACCATAATAGTGAAGCTGGGATGTTAGCCGCTATGGTCATGCCCCATCTCATCCTCGCTAGAACAAAAAAGGGCAACGAGGGGATCAGTAAGTAAAATCATAGCTAGGCGATTCGACCTCTGGATACATTGCGAATTTGAATTATTATTTCTAGAGGCGAATGCACTACAAGACAGACTTACAAAATCGAAGTCTAAACATGAAACAAATGAATTCAAACTATTCGACAAAAACATCGAAACTGGAAAAGTCTCGAATGCACTAAGATGTCTAACCGAAGAATCGAAGGGCGGTGTCCTACCCCTAAATCAAAAACTGGGAACGAAAACAGTAATGGACATAATAGTTGAAAAGCATCCCGCCCCACAGACTGCAAACCTTGACTACGTTGTGAAAGACCCCCATTTAAATACATTTCCCTATCACCACTCTATATTTGATCGCATCAACGCATCTGCAATACGTAGATCGGCCATGAAGACACACGGCAGCCATGGTCCCTCAGGATTAGATGCAAATGAATGGAGACGCATCCTTACATCGTTCAAATCTACGTCAAACGACATTTGCAAGTCATTGGCAAAGTTGACTATTTTGATTGCGACACACGAGTTGTGCTTTCTTGATGCATACAATAGCTCTAGGTTGATACCACTCGATAAATGCCCTGGTGTACGGCCCATAGGCGTTGGTGAGGTAATGCGACGCATCATTGGTAGGGCCATTGTTACGTGCGTCAAAAATGACCTCAAATTCCTCGGAGGTAATCTCCAACTTTGCCTTGGTCAAAGATGCGGCATTGAACATGCCATTCACTCTCTACGTGAGGCCTTCGAGCAACCGGAGACACAGGCCATCCTCCTTATTGATGCGAAAAATGCCTTCAACAGTTTGAACAGACTTAGCCCTAAAAAACATCGAAGTTCTTTGTCCATCTCTTCATCTGGCTTTATCCAACTCTTATAAGACCCCATCTAATCTCTGTTTCTCACAAAGTTCTGCAATCCCGAGAGGGAACTACTCAAGGCGACCCACTTGCAATGGCAATGTATGGACTAGCTATTTTGCCCCTCATCGAAAAGGTCTCCGACGACAACCTGATTCAAAAATGGTACGCGGATGACGGAAACGCCGCCGGATCGGTCGAAGCGCTGAAAGTCCTTCTATCGAAGTTGAAACTGCATGGTCCTCCATTCGGTTATAATGTTATCAAATGCCATCTTATCACCAAAGCAGGGTTCGTCAATGACGCAAAAAACGTGTTAAAAGGTGAAGAAGTAGATATTATTGATGGATCAAGAGTCCTTGGATCTGTTATCGGAAACGTGGACTCATGCAGACAATACATAGAAGATCAAAAGCAAAACTATCTACGTATATTGCAAAAAGGAGCCAAACACGCGAAAATTGCACCTCAAAATGTGTACAAATGCTTGACGAACTCTGTGCAGCATAAATTAACCTTCTTATCGAGGACAACGCCAGACACGTTCGACTTGTTGGAAGAAGCCGAGAAAGTTGTCAATGATCACCTAATCCCTAACCTTGTATGTAACACAAATTATGACGAGACCTTTCGCGACATTTTCACTCCCCGTACGCGAAGGTGGACTCAACATCACCCTGATGATAGAATTCTCAAATACGAACGTTCAAAAACCATTTCAGAGCCGCTATCCCTCGGGGACGTATCAAACATCGAGTCCGAACAATTAAAAAGAGTTGCGAAGATCAGAAAAGATAAATCAGTGAAAATGATTGAGAAAAAAACCAGCATTAAAAACTGTTTGAATGCAAAAAAATGTATGCAATTGATATAGCCTTTAATGCCATACCATTGAAAAAGTATAACTTCAATCTGTGCAAGTCTGAATTCCGAGATGGTATTGCTCTTCGGTATTGTTGGGAGCCCCCCAAACTTGCGTCGAACTGTGTTTGTGGCGAGCCGTTCACAGTTGCCCATGTCCTTTACTGTCCCAGAGGCGGGTATACCCACTTAAGACATAACGACATCCGTGACTCTTTCGCCAATCTGCTTGAGGAAATTTGTTTTGATGTGAAATCGAGCCTAATCTTCTGCCGTTGCAAGGTGAGTCCTTTGCAAATAAAACTACCAGCATTGAAGATGACGCACGATTGGATATTAAAGCCAATAGCCTCTGGGACAGCAGATTCACAAACACGTTTTTCGATGTCAAAATCTTCAACCCCTTTGCCAAAAGCTGCCCGAAAAATATCGAAGACGCGTATAGCTACCATGAAAATATCAAAAAATTGAAATACGATCCCCGAGTTATAAATGTTGAGAAGGGCACTTTCAGTCCGTTGATTTTTTCTTGAACAGGAGGAGCAATTATGTTCTGATAATTTTTATCTCACTTTAAGTTGATTGCTGGTTTGTAGCAAACCCTTCGCTGTACCCAACCTTCTCTCATCTCCTTTTTAAATTCGTTCTTTTTCTTAACTGATACCGATTGAACTAATTTTTGCCACCATTTTTGTAAATACTGTTCTCGACCTTTCTGTAACTGTTCTGATTAAACCTCACATACATTTTGTCTATATGCTTTGTAGTTTGTTCCCTTCTAATTTAAATTTACATTCCTTTAAAACCAAATTGACTACAAATAATTCTCGAAAATAATTTACCAATATAGTGTAAAGGATCATGGAAATTGTCATCCAATTTGCAAAATCATTCACTGTGCTTTCTTTAAAATGTGGGAAAACTTAGATTTAGAGTTTGGAAAATAAGCAAGAGAACAACGTTGTAACAATTTAAAGAGTGTAGGCGCAACAAACTCAGAACTTAGTCTCCACCTACTCGCACGTTTCAGCGTGGTAGTCGGTACTGTAAAAAAAGAGCTAGAATCTGCTTTTTCGAGAAACCAAGAAATCAGCCAACACAAGATTCACCATTTCTGAGACAAAAAACAAGGGCCATTTCTGGCACCCATTCGGGCTCGAACCAATGCCCCTCGCTTCACAGCCGCAGGTCTATTCACTTGGGCTACCGACGCCTGTTACTGCTGTCTATCCGTAGTGGCTACATACGAAAATTGGTCGATGGCTTTTTGTCTCGCTTGTTTTTGCTAAGCCGTATGCTTAATGAGCAAAAAAAACATTTACAGATCAGGCACTTAAGCATGGTTGTATAGGCTGCATGTTTAAGGATCGTTAAAACATGTGAAGATAGGAGCGTTGTTAACCGTTGCGTTCAAGTGCGACGTACATTTAATTTATTAGATATAGAAGAATCGATAAGAAGGAAAATAAAGAAGGGAGCAAGAAGGAAACACAGTAGTGGATGAAAAACAAGATTCACCATTTTTGAGACAAAAAACAAGGGCCATTTCTGGCACCCACTCGGGCTCGAACCCATTCCCCTGACTTCACAGCCGCAGGTCTAATCCCTTGGGCTACCGACGCATGTTACTGCTGTCTATTGAATCGGCCCCATACAAAAAATATTGGTCGATGGCTTTCAGTCTCGCTTGTTTTTTCTAAGCTGTGTGCTTAATGAGCAAAAAAAAAAACATTTGAAGATCAGTCACTTAAGCATGGCCAGGTAGGCTGCATGTTTAAGGATCGTTAAAACATGTGAAGATAGGAGCGTTGCTAACCGTTGCGTTCAAGTGCGACGTACAATTAATATAATAGATATAGAAGAATCGATAAGAAGGAAAATAAAGAAAGGAGCAAGAAGGAAACAAAGTAGTGGATGAAAAACAAGATTCACCATTTTTGAGACAAAAAACAAGGGCCATTTCTGGCACCCATTCGGGCTCGAACCCATGCCCCTCGCTTCAGCCGCAGGTCTATTCCCTTGGGCTACCGACGCCTGTTACTGCCGTCTATTGAATCGGCTTCATACGAAAATATTGGTCGATGGCTTTCAGTCTCGCTTGTTTGTTCTAAGCTGTGTGCTTAATGAGCAAAAAAAACATTTGCAGATCAGCCAGTTAAGCATGACCGTGTAGGCTGCATGTTAAAGGATCGTTAAAACATGTGAAGATAGGAGCGTTGTTAACCATTGCGTTCAAGTGCGACTTACATTTAATATATTAGATATAGAAGAATAAATAGGAAGGGAAATAAAGAAGGGAGCAAGGACGAAAAACAGTAGTGGATGAAAAACAAGATTCACTATTTATGACACAAAAAACAGAGTCCATTTCTGGCACCGACTCAGGCTCGAACCCATGCCCCTCGCTTCACAGCCACAGGTCTAATCCCTTGCACTACCGACGCCTGTTATTGTTGTCTATCCGTAGTGGCTACATACGAAAATTGGTCGATGGCTTTTTGTCTCGCTTGTTTTTGCTAATCCGTATGCTTAATGAGCAAAAAAAACATTTACAGATCAGGCACTTAAGCATGGTCGTGTAGGCTGCATGTTTAAGGATCGCTAAAACACGTGAAGATAGGAGCGTTGCTAACCATTGAGTTCAAATGCGACTTACATTTAATATATTAGAAGATATAGAAGAATCAATAAGAAGGGAAATAAAGAAGGGAGCAAGAAGGAAACACAGTAGTGGATGAAAAACAAGATTCACCATTTATGACACAAAAAACAAGGACCATTTCTTGCACCCACTAGGGCTCGAACCCATTCCCTTCACTTCACAGCCGCAGGTCTAATCCCTTGGGCTACCAACGCCTGTTACTGCTGTCTATTGAATCGGCTACATACGAAAATATTGGTCGATGGCTTTCAGTCTCGCTGGTTCGTTCTAAGCTGTGTGCTTAATGAGCAAAAAAAACATTTGCAGATCAGCCAGTTAAGCATGACCGTGTAGGCTGCATGTTAAAGGATCGTTAAAGCATGTGAAGATAGGAGCGTTGTTAACCATTGCGTTCAAGTGCCACTTACATTTAACAAATTAGATATAGAAGAATAAATAAGAAGGGAAATAAAGAAGGGAGCAAGGACGAAAAACAGTAGTGGATGAAAAACAAGATTCACTATTTATGACACAAAAAACAGAGGCCATTTCTGGCACCGACTCAGGCTCGAACCCATGCCCCTCTCTTCACAGCCACAGGTCTAATCCCTTTCACTACCGACGCCTGTTATTGTTGTCTATCCGTAGTGGCTACATACGAAAATTGGTCGATGGCTTTTTGTCTCGCTTGTTTTCGCTAATCCGTATGCTTAATGAGCAAAAAAACATTTACAGATCAGGCACTTAAGCATGGTCGTGTAGGCTGCATTTTAAAGGATCGTTAAAGCATGTGAAGATAGGAGCGTTGTTAACCATTGCCTTCAAGTGCGACTTTCATTTAATAAATTAGAAGATATAGAAGAATAAATAGGAAAGGAAATAAAGAAGGGAGCAAGAACGAAACACAGTAGTGGATGAAAAACAAGATTCACTATTTATGACACAAAAAACAGAGGCCATTTCTGGCACCGACTCAGTCTCGAACCCATGCCCCTCGCTTCACAGCCACAGGTCTAATCCCTTGCACTACCGACGCCTGTTACTGCTGTCTATTGAATCGGCTACATACAAAAATATTGGTCGATGGCTTTCAGTATCGCTTGTTTTTTCTAAGCTGTGTGCTTAATGTGCAAAAAAACATTTCAAGATCAGTCACTTAAGCATGGCCGTGTAGGCTGCATGTTAAAGGATCGTTAAAGCATGTGAAGATAGGAGCGTTGTTAACCATTGCGTTCAAGTGCGACTTACATTTAACAAATTAGATATAGAAGAATAAATAAGAAGGGAAATAAAGAAGGGAGCAGGAACGAAACAGTAGTGGATGAAAAACAAGATTCACCATTTATGAGACAAAAAACAGAGGCCATTCTTTGCACCGACTCAGTCTCGAACCCATGCCCCTCGCTTCACAGCTACAGTTCGAAACCCTTGCACTACCGACGCCTGTTATTGTTGTCTATCCGTAGTGGCTACATACGAAAATTGGTTGATGGCTTTTTGTCTCGCTTGTTTTTGCTAAGCCGTACGCTTATTGAGCAAAGAAACATTTACAGATCAGGCACTTAAGCATGGTCGTGTAGGCTGCATGTTAAAGGATCGTTAAAGGATGTGAAGATAGGAGCGTTGTTAACCGTTGCGTTCAAGTGCGACGTACATTTAATATATTAGATATAGAAGAATCGATAAGAAGGAAAATAAAGAAGGGAGCAAGAAGGAAACACAGTAGTGGATGAAAAACAAGATTCACCATTTTTGACACAAAAAACAATGACCATTTCTGGCATCCACTCGGGCTCGAACCCATGCCCCTCGCTTCACACCCACAGGTCTAATCCCTTGCACTACCGACGCCTGTTACTGCTGTCTATTGAATCGGCTACATACAAAAAATATTAGTCGATGGCTTTCAGTCTCGCTTGTTTTTTCTAAGCTGTGTGCTTAATGAGCAAAAAAACATTTGGAGATCAGTCACTTAAGCATGGTCGTGTAGGCTGCATGTTAAAGGATCGTTAAAGCATGTGAAGATAGGAGCGTTGTTAACCATTGCGTTCAAGTGCGACTTTCATTTAATAAATTAGATATAGAAGAAAAAATAGGAAGGGAAATAAAGAAGGGAGCAAGAACGAAACACAGTAGTGGATGAAAAAAAAGATTCACTATTTATGACACAAAAAACAGCGGCCATTTCTGGCACCGACTCAGGCTCGAACCCATGCCCCTCGCTTCACAGCCACAGGTCTAATCCCTTGCACTACCGACGCCTGTTACTGCTGTCTATTGAATCGGCTACATACAAAAAATATTGGTCGATGGCTTTCAGTCTCGCTTGTTTTTTCCAAGCTGTGTGCTTAATGAGCAAAAAAACATTTGAAGATCAGTCACTTAAGCATGGCCGTGTAGGCTGCATGTTAAAGGATCGTTAAAGCATGTGAAGATAGGAGCGTTGTTAACCATTGCGTTCAAGTGCGACTTACATTTAAAAAATTAGATAAAGAAGAATAAATAAGAAGGGAAATAAAGAAGGGAGCAGGAACGAAACACAGTAGTGGATGAAGAACAAGATTCACCATTTTTGAGACAAAAAAGAGGCCTTTTTTGCACCGACTCGGTCTCGAACCCATGCCCCTCGCTGCACAGCCACAGGTCTAATCCCTTGCACTACCGACGCCTCTTACTGCTGTCTATTGAATCGGCTACATACAAAAAATATTGGTCGATGCCTTTCAGTCTCGCTTGTTTTTTCTAAGCTGTGTGCTTAATGAGCAAAAAAAAACATTTGAAGATCAGTCGCTTAAGCATGGTCGTGTAGGCTGCATGTTAAAGGATCGTTAAAGCATGTGAAGATAGGAGCGTTGTTAACCATTGCGTTCAAGTGCGACTTTCATTTAATAAATTAGACTAGCAAGCCCGCATAAACATCACAAAATTATATCCGAACAGGTTTAAAAGAACAGAGGCTTTTTTCGTGGCAACTCGGCTTCGAACCCTTGCCCCTCGTTTAACAGCAACAGCTCTTACCTCTTAGGCTACCGAGTATTTTTGGCGTCCATTACCTTATTTAACAGCAACTTTTGGTTAAGCGACAATTTTGGCTTTGCTGTGATTAAGGTGCGCTATGTTAACGGAAGGAGCGCAATGAATTTTCTTAAAACGAGCTTCTACAACCAAATCCTAAATTTATTTCCGAGCACATCATACATCCTTTTCCTCCCCTACTCGTGCTTGAAAAAAAAACATTTGCAGAGCAGGCTCTTAGGCATGATTGCGCGGGCTGCATTCTTAACGATCGTTAAAACATGTGAACATAGGAGCGCTGGTAAACATTGCGTTCAAGTGCGACTTAGATTTAATATATAAGAAGATGAGAGGGAGAGAAAGAAATGGAGAAAGAAAGAAAAGACAAAGGAATAAAGAAAGAATGAAAAGAAAACATAAGTAACAAAAAAAACAAAGAAATGAAGAGGGGAAGAAAAAGACAACCAACTCACTAACTCACCGATGCATCCTTTTCCTCCGCGACTCGGGATCGAACCCATGCGCCTCTCTTCACATCCACAGGCCTAATCCATTGCGCTACCGACTCCTGTTTCTGTTGTCTATTGAACTGTATACATTCGAAAAAATATTGGTCGATGGCTTTTTGTCTCGCTTGTTTTTGCTAAGCCGTATGCTTAATGAGCAAAAAAACATTTGCAGATCAGGCACTTAGGCATGATCATAAAGGCTGCATGCTTAAGAATTGTTAAAACATGTGAATATAGGAGCGTTGTTAACCATAGCGTTCAAGTGCAACTTACATTTAATATATTAGATATAGAAGAATAAATAAGAACGGAAATAAAGAAGGGAGCAAGAACGAAAACAAGATTCACCATTTTTGAGCCAAAAAACAGAAACTGGAGCGGTGATAACCGTTGCGTTCAAGTGCGACTTACATTTAATATAACAGATGAGAGGGAGAGAATGAAATGGAGAAAGAAACAAAAGATGAAGGAACAAAGAAAGAACAAAAAGAGGAAACAAGTAACAAATAAAAGCAAAGAAATGAAGAAGGGAAGAAAAAGACAATCAACTCACCATTTTTTATCCCAGTAAGTTATAAATCCTTTTCCTCCCCTACATGGGCTCGAATCCATGACCCTCGCTTCACAGCCATAGTCTAATCCCCTTGCGCTACTGAAGCCCGTTGCGGTTGTCTGTTGAACTGGCTACATACGCAAAGTTTTCGACAATGACTTTTTTGTCTCGCTTCTTTTTGCTAAGCTGTATGCTTAATGAGCAAAACACAATTACAGATTAGACGCTTAAGCGTGGTGGTGGTGTATGCTGAATGTTTAAGGGTCGTTAAACATCTGACGATAGTAGTGCTGTTAACCATTGCGCTCAAGTGCAATTTACATTCAATATATTAGATGAGGGGGAGAGAAAAAAAATGGAGAAAGGAATAAAAGATGAAGGAATAAATAAACAACAAAAGGAATATATAAATTTAAAAAACAGAAACGAAGAAGGCAAGAAAAGGACAACCAAATCCCAAATTTAATTCCGAGTACATTATACATCCTTTTCCGCCCCTACTTGGGCTTGAACCCATGTCTCTCGCTTGACAGCCACAGGTATAATCCCTTGCGCTACAGACGCCTGCTACTGTTGTCAATCGGTACTGGCTACCGAAGCAAAATTTTTATCAATGTCTTTTTCGTTTAGCTTGTTTTTGCTAAGCCGTATGCTTAATGAGCGAAAAAAAAACATTTGCAGAGCAGGCTCTTAGGCATGCTTGTGTGGGCTGCATTCTTAAGGATCGTAAAAACATGTCAACATAGGAGCGCTGCTAAACATTGCGTTCAGGTGCGACTAACATTTAATAAATTAGATGAGAGGGAGAGAAATAAATGGAGAAAGAAAGAAAAGATAAAGGAATAAAGAAAGAACGAAAAGAAGATATAAGTAACAAAAAAACAAAGAAATGAAGAGGGGAAGAAAACGACACCCAACTCCCGAATTTTTTATCCCAGTAAACGATGCATCCTTTTCCTCCACCACTCGGGATCGAACCCAGGCCCCTCTCTTCACAGTCACAGGTCCAATCCATTGCGCTACCGACGCCTGTTGCTATTGTCTATCCGTAGTGGCTACATACGAATATTGGTTGATGGCTTTTTATCTCGCTTGTTTTTGCTAAGCCGTATGCTTAATGAGCGAAAAAACATTTACAGATCAGGCACTTAAGCATGGTCGTGTAGGCTGCATGTTTAAGGATCGCTAAAACACGTGAAGATAGGAGCGTTGCTAACCATTGCGTTCAAATGCGACTTACATTTAATATATTAGAAGATATACGAGAATCAATAAGATGGGAAATAAAGAAGGGAGCAAGAAGGAAACACAGTAGTGGATGAAAAACAAGATTCACCATTTATGACACAAAAAACAGAGGCCATTTCCGGTACCGACTCAGGCTCGAACCCATGCCCCTCGCTTCACAGCCACAGGTCTAATCCCTTGCGCTACCGACACCTGTTACTGCTGTCTCTTGAATTGGCTACATACGAAAAACATTGGTCGATAGCTTTCAGTCTCGCTTGTTTTTTCTTAAGCTGTGTGCTTAATGAGCAAAAAAAACATTTGCAGATCAGTCACTTAAGCATGGCCGTGTAGGCTGCATGTTAAAGGATCGCTAAAACATGTGAAGATAGGAGCGTTGTTAACCATTGTGTTCAAGTGCGACTTACATTTAATATATTAGATATAGAGGAATCAATAAGAAGGGAAATAAAGGAGGGAGCAAGAAGGAACCACAGTAGTGGTTGAAAAACAATATTCAGCATTTATGACACAAAAAACAGAGGACATTTCTGGCACCGACTCAGGCTCGAACTCATACCTCTCGCTTTACAGCCAGAGGTCTAATCCCTTGCGCTACCGACACCTGTTACTGCTGTCTCTTGAATTGGCTACATACGAAAAACATTGGTCGATAGCTTTCAGTCTCGCTTGTTTTTTCTTAAGCTGTGTGCTTAATGAGCAAAAAAAAACATTTGCAGATCAGTCACTTAAGCATGGCCGTGTAGGCTGCATGTTAAAGGATCGCTAAAACATGTGAAGATAGGAGCGTTGTTAACCATTGTGTTCAAGTGCGACTTACATTTAATATATTAGATTAATATGGTACTCTTTAGAATCACTAACATTCAATTCTTTCCTTCCAGTGCCCTAAAGTATTTTGTTGATTTTAAAATCGATGAAATTTTCATCTGTACGGGATCAAAGATACTTTTGATAAACTCCGTCTTTAGATTTAGTGCCATTCAACATCGACTAGAACCAAATTCATTTCTTGCTTTTCGAGAACTAGAAGTCTTTAGTGGTTCAATCTATCGAAGCAGAATAAAATGGGTCCTTTCAGTTCATTAAAACTCCCACCTATAGGTAAAAGAGAAAAATTTGTTTGTTTCAAGTGATGCTGTAACAGGACGTCAAACTTCACTCAGGTATCCCGATTGCTAAAATTTTTCAAATTCCTGTAAACAAAAACATTTGGTCTTTTACAAAGCTGCCGTGCGTTTATAATGAATTGACAAATATTTTGGTGTGTCCAAAACGATGTACCTCAATTCATGTGGAAACTGAGCAGTTTCTCTCGTAGCAGCTAAAGGAGATACAAAAAAATTGAATGATTGAAAAATCTGTAAGCTGCGAACTCATAACACTTGATTCAGTCAACAAATCACAGTGGAAGTCACCTGCTAATATATGACATGCTATTGATTTCAGGTTACCTAATGGATTTCTAATCAGCTCTATGAGAACTTCAATGTTATTAAATTGTTTCAAGTGAACCACGGTTTTTGACAAAGGCTTCAAGTCGCATGTTGTCAAGTCAACTCAACACTCGAGAGTTCTCCTTCGAGATGCCCCGTAGTTACAAAATCTTGTTTTTGTTGCTCAATGTAAAGGCCAACGCCGCGTTTGCCCGTAGCTTGAGCAGAAACTAAAGCCCGGCAGACTATATTAGTCAGCATCATCATTATTGTTTAACCAAGTCCAGGTGCAATAAGATTAGATTTGTTATTTAGTAGCTCTATACTACACTTACCACTATTAATAGCTTTTAAGAATCATTACATTATCACACTATTGCTAGCCTATTTTGTTGGAAGGGTTGATGATGGTATATGAAAAAATGGCATGACCCCCCCGAGAGCTCAGAACTAGATAGAGCGATGTAGAGTCAATCAATATAGCTTAAATTTCAACAGTCTCCTACAATAAAAGTGTCAGGGTTGTTAAGATCAGCACGTTCATTAGCCGTATCAGTTAAAATATCAATGTAATTCAGAAGCATTATTATTGTTACGGAAAGATTTCGATTTTGAACAAATTTCCTTGCTTGGACTTAGTTGTTTTTGGCGCTCGGACGTTGGAGTGTTCGCCGATAGTTGATACGATGATTGAGTGAAGACAACATTCGGCTGAGAAGATTTGACTGCTCTTGGAAATTTGACTGAATGTCCAAGATTTCTACAAACAAATTTATCACTGGCGAACAATGAATTCGCATCTTGATCAACAACAATGTTCACACCACTGGGTCCATTTGTCCGTTTGAAAATCAGTTGCTGTACACAGTTATTGGAGGCACATTTTAGTCGCATCCTTTTATGTCAGATCAGCATCTGTTTTTCGGACAAAAATAGAGAAACTTGACGACAAACGGAGTCTAAGAGTTGGTTCGAGCGGATGACAGGCTTTGATTTGGTCCATTTGCACATTGATAGACAGTGCCTCATGAAAAAAATTACTACATCTTTCTAATAGCACTTGCCGTCCACAAAAGGGAGGTTTTAAATGATTATACAATCTTTGCATGAATATCGCTCGGGGTCATTGTTCTTCTTTTCTAAGAAATTACTTCATTCCATAAGTCAGCTATTACTTTTTCGTTTTTTCGAGTTTTTCTAGAAATTGGGTGGGTTACTCCGTTGTCCTTGGAATATTTCTCAGTTCTCTTAAGGACATCATGCAACAACACTTTGGGGTCACAGTAGTCATTAGCATTCCAACTGAAGCTATTTAAGTTTATCGTAACAATTGGGCTAATTTCGCTATTGATCTTGGTCATAAATACTGAAAAATGACACTCCTTGAAGTAAAGAGAACGATAACTTTTTCAACCCAAAAAGTCAACTAAATTACTACAAAAGGTGTCCAAGATTTATGCTGATGTTCCTGACTGAAAAAAGGCGGAAGCTCTCTACTCACCTGAAATTCTGCTTGGCAAGACCAGAGCTGGTGCAGATGTTCCAGAAGTAGTCTTTGGACTGTTCCAGTCTCACAGCCGGACACACCCTTCCAACCGCATCCAGACACCTGTCGTGTGCTTTGAAGCCACAATTGAGACACTCGTACCACGAATGCACAAGGCCTACAAACATCACCTATCTTCACTGATCTCACTCATAACTGATCACGAATAGGAAGATCAAAGAAACTTGGCATTATAACGACTGCATACACTTATCTACCCTCTTTACCTACCATCCAAATAATTTTTTCACCACTTTCTGAGACAGAAGTTTATAGATAACAAAGCTGTCTTTTTAAGGATAAAAACATAACTGATTATATTATCTTTAAATGCTTAAAAATAGGCCAAAATTGAAAATGATAACAATTGGTGCCATTTGCTTCCTCTGTGGCGTCTATAGTTGATTATGAATTCTGTTATCTAGCCCGAGCGTACTTTGAAACGGTTGAATTGTCAAGAAGCTTTCAAATATGTTTTCTACAAAGAAGACAAGTTCTCTTCAGACAAAGTATATCAAACTTATAATTTCTTGAAACTCATTGTTCCATCCTTTTTATCATCTGATGTTGTAAGTAACCTGTGAAAAAGATCTTTTCCAATTTGAGTTTTTCGCAACTGAAAGCATCCAATAGATCGTCTGAAAAAAGCCGCGATCGATTCCTATAAACCCGATTGTGATTGAAACAGCAACAAAAATATTTCTAATAAATTATTAAACGTAGGTATTATTTTAACTATATATGGTTATTTCGTTTATTCGTCTCTCTTAATGAGACATAGAGATTATTATCAATTCCAAAAAGCATTTGACTGAAAAAGACCAATTAGAACAATACTCAGGTAGGGACGCATCCTAAAATGGCCTTTATGGGTTTATCCCGTTTGTTTTTGAACTCGTTTCTCAATATCGAGTCCTTCTGTTTAGATACCTCTGCTGAGCAACTGTTCTTAAGGTGCAGGTTGAACAGCATGCGCGCAGAATGCAACAATCCTGGAAAAGTTAAAAATCACGTACAATACAGAAAAGACGGCAAAATTAGGTTAAGCAAAACAACTTTTGTTTCACAACAAACAAGAGCATTATAATAGCCGGCTGGTTAGATGATGTGACCATTAACCATTTGGTAGCTGAGAGCAACTTTTCAAGAAATCTTTGTAAGTGACAGCATCTTTTCTGATAAAATTATTTGTTGAAAATTTTAGCAAATTACCAAAATTTTCGGCTTAGTTTTCCCTTTTTATTGAAATTTTTATGCGACAGAAAAGTCAAGAAGACCGACAAAAAAGAAAGGCAAAAAAGTTGCGTCACTTCCATCACGATGTATTTTCTCTGTAAGCTCAAGTCCACTTTGGTACAAGTAGTATTGATTCATATAAAAGGAAAATAACTGACTGAAAGGATTCTTATTAAAGTTATACAAACTTTCAGTTTTTAATCGAAAAGTAATGTTTTAAAAATGAAAAGTCTTAATTTTCACTGCTGTTCTTTTGCATGATCTTTGACATAGAAGAAATTAGGATATCACAAGTTCTGTTAACTAACTACCTGCTAAAAAATAATCGTTCCTCCAAATTTTGGTTTTGCGGCAAAAACGTCTTGAATACATTATCAGTATTTTTTTTGGCTAAGGAAAAAGTTTTGAACAATCCCTCAAAGTTTTGACTCAATTTGCAATTTTGTTCAAAATCTAATCTACCTGTAGTTAATGTTCTCATTTTTGTAGTGTTTAAAAAAACTAATACAATCCGGGTAATTCATAAAAATAGCATCGAATCGACTGAACTTGATATCCGAATTACCAAAAAGTTATTTTCTATAGTTTTAAAATATAGTTATTCATTAATCGGAAAAACCTAACGGTTGCTTGTAACGCGTACTTTAAATACGCAATTCAAATACATCATTGCACGTCAAAAAACATAACATAATTCAATTACAACAAAATTTCACTTTTCGATTTTTAGATATAAATTCTGATTGTTTTTGCAGATGAATTAGAGTATCTTAATTAGATGAATTCAATCAGGATGCCATTTTTCAGATGTGAAACATTGCTCGAAATGACCTTCAAGGACAGACAAGGTTATACTCTTTAACAACAGATCGGAATCATACGCAGAAAACAGTCCAGTGGCTGTTTATATTGATTTTGAAGTTGATAGAAGAAATGTACGGGGCATTTCGATCTCCCATCAGCTGCCTTCCACCGGCCCTATGTAAAAATTAATCGAACAACGACAATAAAATTGCTCCAAAAAATTCAAATTTTGCGAGATTTTGCTTGAATCAAGAGGATTTGTATTCTCGATTACATCAGCAAAGCTGCGACAAATAATCTAAAGGAAATGAAATTAACAATCGCATGGATAGAATCGATATTTGGAAAATCGTATGGGCGAAAAATGGATTAGAGATGGAACCGTTTTTTTACAAGTTCAAGAAACTGTTCGTTCGAAAAATTGAAGGACTATGGACGTGGAATTGAAGTTGGTTATGACATTAGTACTGATTCCAATTGCTTCAAAAATCAAACTCAGATACATCGCAAATCGTTTAGATTCACAATTAAATGGCAAAATCCCTCCATAGACAATGCAAATCAGCAAAATCAAAACTTTATTGGTATTGATTTGGGGACTCCTCTTTTCAAGAAACAGTTCTCAACTGCCAACACATTATGGAAACATTATCCCAATTAAACATAGCCGGCAGATTGCCGGAAAATAGCGCGATAGACTCTCGTGGCCTTCCATGAATTGAAACAACTAAAGAAACAAGATAGGCAGATTGTCCGAAGTCCTTTAGTAGACCACTAGATTTTTTGGGTTAGATACGTACTGCCATTTTTATGACACATAAGGTCTAAGAGAGCTTTTCCAAATTGATATTCGAAATCGAAAACTCAAAACTAATACTCAAGAATTAGGGCATATAAGTTTGGCACTACTTAGATGCACACTATTGATCTTTAACTAGTAAATGTTCATAAAATGAAGTTCCATAAGTGAGTTCAGAAGTCATTTTTTTAGTGAGGCAAGTCACGCAATTGACCTAAGATCAGTAATGACGTCACGTACACAAATTGTAACTGCAAAGCAGTAGAAGGCGCTGAAGTAATTGAAAAAGTCAATTCCAAGAAGTCAGGTCGTAAGAATCATCGATGGAGACGACGAATTAAAAAAACATAGCAGGACAAGTCCTGAAATACAATTTAAAGAATTGAATGAGAAACTTAGAAGTACTCTACCTGATCAGCCGATCAATTGAACAATGCCAACCAAAACACAAACAAAATAATCTAAAAAAATTGAGAAACTAAAACAATCTGATTACAAACAATTTGCTTTATTAACCCCGATTCATATGCTGGTGAGGCAGTGATTCAGTGGAAAACGGTCCGCTTTATGAAAGGACAAAGAAAAGCAAATTTTGTGGAATCTTTATTTAGATATCTTAACGAAGGGAAATGTTTGTCTCGTAACACTAAACCGAACCAAGATCAAACATAGCAAATTGAAGAAAAACAAGATAAATTAATGGAACAATCATTATCAATGGTGATATTAAGCATGTAGACTTCTCAGGATAACCAAGTGACAAAAAACTATACAAAATCTATATCCACCAATGGCATTGAAATGGACGAAAATAAGGAAGCAAGTATGCAAACTTTCAAAAAAGGTAATGGAAGATCTCATCGTACAATATTTATATCACAAGAAAAACCATTCCAATTGGTTTTGTAGTCGATTATAAAAATTGAGAAAAACGCAACAGAGTTCATAGAAAATGGAAACTAACACAACATACTGCTTCGTCGCAAGAAAATTAGTGCCTGCAATGGACAGTCAAGACAAACATCAATTATTCATACAGTTATGTGGAGTAACTATAATACAGTTTGTGGAGAAAAAGAACAAGCGGTACGCTTTCAATTTTGTCATGTTCAAAAGGAAATCAACCCACTGAGTTCGCAACCGCAAACGATTTCAGTTAGTTTCTCTCCTGAATTGGGTATCAAGTCTGTAAGTATTTGAGTACAAAAATGAGCCCCCAAAAATGAGCAAACATTTTTCCCTTGCAAACATGGGGATAGAAATTACATAAAACGATAGCTATATTATTGCTTAATGTAGGGAGTGAACTCAATGCAAGAGTAATATATAGACTAAAATAAATCTCGATTTTGAAAAACTCAACATTTTATAAATCATGCAAACCGTATTCGGAAGTAATCACAGTAAAACTAACACGGTAAAGCTCACAAGGAACTCCAAAACAAGTAAAATAAATAACTATTGTCAGTTTTTTCTAAATTTTAAAAAGCAGTCGACACAATTCATCGCACCATTTTGCAAAAATTAGAGAGCTATGAGCTCAAGAAAAAATTTTCTTAGTTGTTGCATTTTGTACCTACCCAAGCAATGCGTTGGTTGAAGTAGCAAAAAATCTACAGGGTTAAATGTGCGATGAAGGTAGTACTTTATGCTGATGATACTAATTCAGATGCTTCAAAATTATCCGCTTGGTGTATTCAACAGGATCTTTAAAACCTCGGTATATGGTTAGAACAAAAAAAAATTAGAACTGAATTTTAAAAACCTGTTGAACTGTAAAACGGAAACTTTCGTTGTAAAACTGGAACATGGTAACTGTAAAATGAAAACACTTTTCCATTTATATATAGCCGACAAATTGCCGCAAAATAGTCGCAGTTGGCCGCCGTGATGTACATTGGGATTGAAACAGAACAGGAAAAAAAGAAGAGAGAAATAGTATAATTAACTTTAAGAGTGTTCTAATTTTATGTCGGAATTTAAAACTTGATTCAGCTATAAAGCTAAAGGCTATAAAAGACCTAGCAAACGCTCTAATGAACTTTGATAATCCAAGGCACCATGACCTAACGACCAAGCTTTATCGGGTTATGTTTTGATTGTGCTCTTTTGACCTTGACAGCATTCAATACATTGCATAATTCAGAGAATGAAAGAATTTAAAATTCATTCAGTTGAAGCAGTGAGTTAAACGTGCAAGTCCTGGCTTATGCAAAAAAATATAGCAGGACAAGTCCTGAAACACAGTTCAAGGAATTGAATGAAAAACACAATAATCTACCTGACCGGCAAACCAAGCTTAAAAACAGAAAACTGCAAAAACTAAGAGGCTATCAGAGACAGGCAAAACAAAATATGAAATTAGAAAAAGAACCATTCGCCAGAGTTTCTTGTTGTCAGCATCTTCACAGCAAGAAATGTAACATTCAAATTTACGAACAAACGTAAAACCGAGCTCATAAAAAGTTTAAATGACGAGTTGAGCTCAGACAAAAATGGAAATGACAAAACATTCCAAAAACAAAAAAAGCAATATTAATTCGAAATGTCGAATTATTCAAACCTCTGTCATCAAAACCAATTTCTTGCTAAAATCTACAGAAAAGTTAACAAGGGACTGGCAGAAATCAGGCAGCACAAATAAGAGACAAACAGAAGCAAAAACAAAAATTTGAAAAAATTTGGCATAAACCAAAAAATTGCTTCAAAATCTTGACGCTAATGTCCTCAAAACTAAATGTATATCATTGAACTTTAGGCAAAACTGACAAATAGTTGATGTTACCAAAGAGTGACTAAGGAATTTGATATTAATATCATAAGACCAAAAATTTGTTGACCTTAAGAACTAACCAGACGTCAAGCTCCAAAATGTTAAATCGCCCCTAAAGATCAATAAACTTTACATCTGACAAAATTTTTCAAAAACTTGGAAAATGAATTACAAAACTATTAAGATTGCTACAAATTGTGAAACTAATATCTCGAAAAGAATTTCATTGCTCTAAATTATGCAGCAACCTATTCAAATCCTAATGTCCCTGAATGTAGAAAAACTCGGACGACAAAATTGTCAAACAAAAAAATAAAATCGTAACTTTTATTGAAAAGTTGCCAAAATCGTGGTAATATTATCTTCAAAACAATAGCTTTCTCTCTAGAAACCATCCAGTTATCAATCTTCAAGCCCTCCATAGGTTCCATTTGAACCAGAAGATCGAAAAATGACAGTTTCAAAAAACTTGACAGTCTCAAGAAGTGTAAAAATCATTATCATTTTGCGCGTTTGCATTACCAGACATATAGCTCACAAAATGTACATAAAGAAATAATGGCTTGCAAAAAACGTTCATCGACGTTGAAAAACGACATTTTAAGAATATTTTAACACAACCTTTTAAAATGACGCTTCAGAACGCCCAAGAATGACCTCTTCGCCTTAACTGTAGGCCTTGCCAGTAGCTTCAATGCTGAAAGGGCTTAGAAGAATAATGATTCCAGCTTATGACCTCTAGCTAAACTTAATGCCTACCAGAAGTTATATGTTCATTCCATTTTGAAAGCCCAAATATGTCCATTTCTTAGATGTACCAATTCTATCCATTTCTTAGATGGTAAAAAGGAAATCTAATAAATATTAGGCATTGAGAGGCTCACAGGAGCTATTAAGTAAGAATTTATATTTGTGAAAGCAATTCCAATTATTGAGGTATGCAACTAGAGTACAGATCCAGTTGTCAGTAACATCACGTACGTCGACAACCTTGCAAAACAATGGTATATTGTCAAAATTGAGACACCTCGCGCTCCGATGTCAACTGACAAAAATTATGTCAATAACAATTTTGTTTCAGTTACCCAACATTTTGCCCTAGTTTACTGCTGTTGCAGCTACTTTACACTGAAAAAGTTATACTCACTATAGAAAAAGATTTTAATAAGTTCAACATAACTAACTAATATCGGGCCAATTGCTCTCAAACTACCGGCGAGCGCTCGTGCTCCGATGTCAACTGACTAATCGCTTTACCAATTTTGCTTTAGTTATCCAATAAGATAAGATGCCATAGTTTTTGCAGATACTCTACTCTGAAAGTTACTCACTGCAGAAAATAGATTTTAAACATAACCGACTGACATCGGGCGAATTGTTCTCAAACAACCGGTGAGCGGTTGGCTTCCGTAGTGCCCAGCTAGGGCTTATGGATGCTAGCATTAGGGGGAGGTGACCGGGGTGTGTGTATGGGGGGGTCAAGCAATGAGGGGTTGCGAAGGCTAGATGAGAGGGGACTCAAATAGACAGTTGGATGAGGGTGAACAATGAGAGTGTTGAGGGGGTAATGGGGGGCTGAGGGCGGGGGGTTGGGTGGGTGACTGAGGGGGGTCAAACTTAAGAACCGCTCTTCACAACATGAAGAAGTCTCCTTAAAACAGTTTTGGTGAATCACATTCTTAGAGTATAGTAGACGAAAAGTCAAATGGGTCAGACTACAAATCGGTCACGCAAAAAGTCAATTATAGACCACATCACTGATATAATTCTTACAAACTTCGTTTGAGAGCAATCAACAAGTTTAACATAACCGGCTAAGGTCAGGCGAATTGGTCTCAAACGACCGCCGAGCGGTTGGCTTCGATAGTAGCCAGCTTGAGCTAAAGGGATATCAGCATTAGGAGCTAGACCTGAGTGGGGTGGGGGTCAAGCGTCGGGGGGTAAGGTACGGTTGGGAGGTCTGGATGAGAGGGAGGTACAAATCGCCAGGTGGAGGAGGGCGGACAATGGGAGTCTAGAGGGGGAGGGGGGAGGAGAGTCTGATGGCGGGGCGAGGGTGGGGGGTAGTGACTGAGGGTGGTCAAACTTCTAAGATTACGAACCGCTATTCACACCTTAAAACTGTCTCCTCAGAACAGTTTCAGTGAATCGCATACTTATAGAATAGTAAGGCTTAAGGCTCTAAGAGAGTTTGCTCAGTCAATCAATGCCCACCGCGGGATTTACTTGTTTCTACCGTTTTTGAGGCCGATTAGTGAAGAGGGTCAGACGCAAATCCTCCAGGTGAAAAATGGCATAAAAAGACCACAGGACTAATATAATTGCTACAAACTTTGTTTGACAGTAATTAAAAATTATTAATTTCAGAAAAACTAACGGTTGCTGTGACATTATTCTGTAGCATCTTTCATTATCGCTTTACGAATTAAACATTTACAAACTGGTCAAATTTGTTTTTGATATCGTAAGCGTATAATTGCGTATAACTAGTAATTAATTGCTCCGTGAAACCCGCCTCGAAAAAAATATAAAGATGCTCAATCAGACTACGGGGTGCTAAGTTCTATAAACATAACCGGCAGATTGTCAGAAAATAGCAGCGATAGACATTTGTGGCCTTCCATGAATTGAATAAACTAAAGAAATAAGATAGACAGATCGACCACCAGTCCTTTAAAAGACCACTCGACTTTTTTGGTTATATTCGGACTGTTAATTTTATGACACACACGGTGTGAAAGGAAAGAGCCCTAAAAGCTCTTTTCAAAATTGATATTCGAAATCGAAGACTCAAGACTAATACTCAAGAATTAGGGCATATAAGTTTGTCCCTGCTTAGATGCACACTATTGATCTTTAACTAGTAAATGTGCATAAAAGCTCCATAAGTGAGTTCAGAAGTCATTTTTTTAGTGTGGCGAGTCACGCAATTGACCTAAAGGCAGAAATGACGTAACACACACACAAATTAACTAAAAGCATTAGAGGTCACTGAAGTCATTAAAAGTCAATTCCAAGAAGTCAGGTCGTAAGAATCATCGATGGAGACGACGAATTAAAAAAAAATCATAGCAGGACAAGTCCTGAAAAACAATTCAAATAATTGCATTAACTTATGACCTGAAAATCATTAGCGCCGCTTTAGTAATAATATTACTAATAATATTAAATAAGAACAAGTCCTCTCGCTAAAAATATTAAATAATAAGACAAAAATAACCAAAAATCGCAATAAAACTCGCTGGAAATTTTTGAAAACACTTAGTATAAAAGTGAAAGAACGCAACAGCTACTGAGTATACAATTACATCAATTATTTGAATACTTAATGACCACGGTTGAGACCTGTTATCAATGAAAGTGATAAGACAGCAAAGAGTACAACAAATGCTTGCAAAACTAAAAAAAAAAAATTAAAAAACGAATAAGCGTTAAAAAGCAATAGATATTAACCGATTTGCTTTAATTGAAGCCTTGTTAGCAACCAATGAGACCTGTCGATAATGGGACTAAGTTAAGAAGGCAAAATTGAATAGAAAAATTCGCAAAACTTTGATAATTTTTTATTGAAAACAATTAGTGCCAAAGTCATAGAAAGCTCTAGCTCTGAACAAAACGAATACATCGATAAACTTGACCCCAGTAGCAGCATCAGAGACCTATCCCCAATAAGATTAAATGATAAATGATAAATATTTGCAGAACTAAAAAACTCACTCAAAACTTTGAGAAAAAGTAGTGTCAAAGTCATGAAAACCACTAGCTATTAAGTCAAACCAATAATTAGGTTCTTTTATGCCTCATTGGCAACCAATCAGACCTTTCATAGACGGTACTAACTGATAAGACACAAGATAATTTTTAAAAAAGTGGGCAAAATCTAAAATTCACTAATATTTTATGACAACAAATAGTGGCAACTCAAAAAGTTTTAGCTGCCTCTTAAATATTTCAAGCAAAAGCAAATAAGCACAATTAGGACACATATGTAACGTCATAAAAGCACTGAAGGAGAGAAATGTTGAAAACAGAAGTCAAATTGACGCACCTGAAAAAAATCGATCTCAAAAACCGCCAAATCGTTCAAACACCAATTTCTCACTCCAATTGAAAGGTATTTTGAAATAAGTCACGCCTCAAACCCACTCGATTTTTCGCTACCTTAACGGTTTCAGTGTGACCTAAGTCAGCACTCTAAATTGGCTTCTCACTGACGTGAAAAAGCCGAAAAAAGCGTTAACAGATCTTAAGACAGCGCACCAATACAATTCAAATTCTTTGAATTAAAAAACCACGATATCCCCAATAAAAGCCGCCATCGCTTCGCAGCTATTAAAAAAACATAGCTGGCAGACTGCCAGAAAACAGCCGCAATAGATTCGTACATCTGCAGTCTCAAAAAATTAGTAAAAAAGACAGACCCAAAAAATTCTTCTTTTCATTGAAGGCTGATATGTTATATTTTGATTAAAAATCTGTATAAGTTTTTGCTGCCTCTAATATCTGCTCTCTAATAACCTTCCTTTAGAGTGACACATACCCACTTGACATTATCTCTTTGAATTAAACATATAAAAGTCATTTTCAAAGTGAGGAAGTCATTTTTGTGAGTGAGGTAAGTCAAAGAGTGACCAAAAAAATAGTCACGCAAATGAACAAAAAAACTCACTTCACTAAGAACGAAAAATGACGTCACGCACGCATTTCAGTTGACATTGCATGAATGAATGAACAAAAAGCAGATTTGAAGTGGTTGTGACATCATATGGTCGTAACAGAAATCTCGACGAAAAAAAACCAGGAGAGGGCCAATAATAGCCCCAGCTATCGTTGTGCGGCTATTAAAAAGGCTAAAATTTCAGGAAGCGACACCAAGCTATACCAGAGAGAGACGAGCAAAGCAACCTGACAACCAACTTCTACTTCTGAAATTCAGTTGAAATTGCATGAACAAACAGCAGATTTGAAGTGGTTGTGACGTCATATGGGCGAAACAAAAATCGCGACGATGGACATAGCAGGATAAGTCCTGACGTACACTTCAACAAATTTTCATTGACTAAGAAAAAACTAGACCTAGAACGAACTATTAGTGAATTGGTAGAACCATTTCTAAAAAAATCAGATCAAAAAATTAAAAAAAAAACAGAAAATCAATGTCAAAATGCCGCATGTAGACAAAAAACAACTAGCGAGAATTTGGTTGCAACAAAAAAACTAGGACTAGAATGAACTATGAATGGATTTAGAAACCCATCTAGAAAAAAAATCGGTTCCAAAAAAACAAAAAAAAACAGTAAAAATCAAAGTGAAGTTGCCGCATGTAAACAAAAAACCAGAAGCGAGAAAGCGAATTTTTGTTCTAACACTGTTTTCTCACTCTGATTATAAAATAGAGTGAAAAAATTTTACGCCGCAAAACCACTCGCTTTTATCTCTACTTCATGTTTCGGCGTGACCAAAATCACTACTCCAATTTGACTTCAAAAATCATGAAAAAGTGTGCTCAGACAGCGCCCCAATACAATTCAAATTCTTTGAATTGTAAATAACCAAGATAAGGCCAATAACAGCCCCAGCCATCGCTGTGCGGCTATAAAAAAGATCAAGCAAATTTGTGCTACAAATGGGGCAGTTTGTAAAGTAGACGTTATTGGTCCTGCCATCTTGCGTGTTTAATAACATGTGTTTGTCCAAGAAATAGCGAAATAGGTTCTGTCTGTCTTAAAATGTACCCAAGTGTCATATTTAGTCCGTGGAAGTTATCGTTAGAAAGTTTGTGGTTGCTTATTAGTTTTCTCGGATTTTATAGACTATATTGTGCATTTTATATCAATTTTGAATTAGTTAAGCAAATGAGTTTTAAATAGTCCAAACTAAGCCACAAGCATTTGCGAATTAATCTACAAAATAAATTATAATTACCGATTAAAATGAATAAAAGCCTAGTTAAGAGGAGCTCAAGAAGGTAAAGAGCAATAAATCAGACGAGTAAAAAGCTCCGGAAAGATATGCTCGATAGATGTGAAGAGACGTTTACTTAGCAACTCCAACGGGTTGATTCCTGTCAAAAATGTTTTTCATCGTTATAATGGAATTTGGAAATCTCCATTCAAGTATGAGTTCAAATAAACTACCAGTTAACAATCGAATGATTCTATTCGCAGAGAGCTAAATACTCATTCAAAATAAAAAATTCCATAAATAAAATATTTGTTTACAGATTACATTCGTAATTCTACCGTTGTTGAATTTGGACTTGTCAGCTTCGAAATTTATCATCGTTATTTCCAGTTATTAAAAACTGATACTTTACAGCGAGCGATTTCTTTTCATAGAATATTTTCAATCCATTTACTGATATTTTGTAAATACCTAATAGAAGTTGCTTGCAGTGTTCACAGACACTTCTAGACGTAGCTCTCGTGGCACTCAGCACAAATTTGTGTCCATTCACTTTCTTCACGTGTTGTTCATGCTTCGAGTCATCCTCTTCCAGTAGAAGGTAGCGAAGCTTCACCAGCTGATGACCAAATTTATCTACAACACGAATAAAAAACATTTACTTATGTTAAAGAAAATCACAGCCAGATTAAATAATCATCAAATGGAAAACCAGAAACTGTTTTCTCATAAGGAAAACGGTCCACAGACATTCACAGCGATGGCTATATCCTTTCCCTATTCGGCTTTCTAAGCTGGTAATAGTATGCAAATCTCCCATTCTCATTTGTGTTTGCGAATCAATTTATCATAACCGTTGTTCTAAAATAACATTTGAGCAAAACTTGTTTCAATTATCAAACCAAATATCATCTCAACTTCGATTATGTCATAATGCAACCATATGGAATTTAGTCACTCTGTAATTATAATTCAATTTAAATGTCTGTAGGTGCATACAAGATGTATTTTGACGCAAACATGACACCAAAACGTTCCCACATATAACTTACCTTGGCAGGATTGGCCATCTTAACAAGATATCAAAAATAAATATGAAGACAGAGCTGCCTGGATACTGCTATTTCATCTAATACTATCACACAACACACATGGTCTCAGTAGAACTTACATTGAAAACTGCCCCGGGGCACGACTTAGGTTAGAAAATTGATTTTACCTCCAAACTCTTTATAACCGGTCTTTATCTTTGTTCCGTTCCCTTTGAATCTGCTCTTCGAAAAAAGAAAAATTGAATGGACCATCTCGGAAATATGCTAAACAAGTTCCAAACAACTAATTTCCGTGATGGTCTCTGCTCCATTCAAAGAAAAATTTAAAAATGAAGTTGTTGAAATTGATGCCTTGTGCATGAAAAAAAACAAGAATCTTTTATTTAAAATTCAATAACATTGATTTTACTATGAGTAAATCCAATCCGTTGATGATAAATAAAATTTTCACCAAGTAATGAATCTTTCGTTTTCAGGCATTTGGTTATTTATCGATTTTTTACTCAAATGCTTTCTGTTCAGGCAGATTTTTGAAGTTAAGTTGTAGCGGTGGTTTCAGGCTTGAAGTCTAAAAAGAGAATGCAGTTCAGCTAGAGGAATTTAAGAATGAAGTTGTACAAATTGAGGCTCTTGAAAAAACAACATAACTGGTAGATCGTCAGCAAATAGCCAGAGTGGCTTTGTAGATCTGTAGTTTGAACAATATACTAATAGAAATATAGCAGGCAAATAGCCACTGGCCCACTTGACGCACATTGGGATTGAAACAGAAAAAGAAAAAAACAGGAGATAGAAATTGACAGTTTTTCTAAGTTTCAAAGTTTCTTATTTGGAGCGCAAACTCTGCATATTCGGTTAGCTTAAAAAATTACACTTAATTCAGCTTCCAAACTGGCCGCTATTAAGCAACCTACTAATGTCAGCTCGCAATCGCGTTATCGAACGTTGATAATCTAAAGCACTATGACTTAATACCGGACTTTTTATGCTTATCCTGTTTTTTGTGTTCTTTTGATTTTGATCTATTGACTTTGACCGTATTCAATACATCAAGTAATTCAATACGTGGATTTAGAATCCATTCAGTTGAAACAGTGAGTGAATAAGTCGGAAGTAAAGCGTGAAAATAGCGACATATATAAAACGAAAAACGAGATCAAAAGGTAAAGCGAATTTTAAAAAATATAGCGGGACAAGTCCAGAATTATAATCCAAAGAATTGATTTACTTTTCACCTGACAAAACGATAAGCCGTGTTGCATGTCCAATGAGAACAATTAGTTTGACACCATTGAGAGTAAGCAATTTTACCACAACAACAAAAACAAATAGGACAAAAAAAATCAGATCTATTTTTTAAAGCACTGGCCTTAGACACGACTCTAAGAACTCATGGAACTAATTAAATTCCCTTGTGTCTCATTGTCAACCCATGAAATCTGTTATTAATGAGGTTTAGGTTCGTTTGCGCCTCGTGAAAACAGCGACTTACATAAAACAAAAAACGTGATCAAAAGTAAAGCGAATTTTAAAAAATATAGCGGGACAAGTCCAGAATTATAATCCAAAGAATTGAATTATTTTTCACCTGACAAAACGATAAGCCGTGTTGCATGTCCAATGAGAACAATTAGTTTGACACCATTGAGATTAAGCAATTTTACCACAAGAGCAAAAACAAGTAGGACTAAAAAATCAGATCTATTTTTTAAAGCACTGGCCTTAGACACGACTCTAAGAACTCATGGAACTAATTAAATTCCCTTGTGTCTCATTGTCAACCCATTAAATCTGTCATTAATGAGGTTAAGTGATAAGACAGCAATAAATTCAATAATTACTTGCAAAACTCTGAAAAGATTCTAAACAAAAACAAAAGCTTTTTAGAAACCAATGAAAACGGTCAAAAATGAGACAAAGATATAAGATACAAAAGTTAAAAACAAAAACTTGAAAATTCTATAAAACAACTGATGTCAAATTCTTAGAAGGCATCAGCTTTCAGCAGAAACGATTTAATCGATTAAAGAAACACATATTCGCAACCTATGAGTCCTAATAATAATGAGAATAAACGATAAGACAACAAAAATTACAAAAGTACCACAAAAACTCAAAAGTTAACTCATAATTTTGGAGAAAAAGTAGCGTCAAACTCATAAAAACTAATAAGCTATTAACTTGGACCATTAATTAGGCTCGTTTGCGCCTCATTATCAACCAATTAGACCTGTAACTCTTTGATTTGAAGAAAAACATAAACCGACTAATGTCGGAAAAATTGCTCTCGAAAGACAGGCGGATGGAAAAAAATTTCACCCCACCGGGATTCGAACCATTGACCTCCGCTTCATATCCACATGCACTGCCGACTGTGCTATTTGTCCCTTAATTTTGCATGCTGCAACGAACTCTCTATTACAAATTTTACTCCGGTGTGAGAGCAATAGAGATCACTCACAAAATTAAGAACGAAAGCGTGAAAAAGTTACTTGAGAAGTCAAAGAATCTTCTAGAAGAAAAGCACAAAATGGTGAAGCGAAAAATTGCATAAAAAAGACCAACACCTTTACAATAATTGCTATGAACTTCGTTCAAGAGCAATTAAAAATTCAACTTCAGATTTAGGAAGTCATTTTTAGAGTGAGGTAAGTCACGTGTGACCAAAACTTCAATCAAGCGAATGAACAAAATCTTTCCACTTAGAGTGAGACTGCATGAACGAATAAACAGAAAGCAGATTTGAAGTGATCGTGACGTCATACGGTCGTAAAATGACGGAATAAAAAACCAAGAGAGGGTCAATAATAGCCTCAGCTATCGCTTTTCGGCTATTAATCTTCCATTTAAAATTATGTAAAACTTAATTTTACTATGATTGAATCCATTCAACTGTTGAGCTGCAAAATTCGAATCTCTAATCTGTATTTCTACAGAAGACTTCTTAAAACGCTATTTCTAAAGCTTTATTTTTATAACTGGGTGCAGACCCAATTGGGATGGCGCATCAAATTTAGTGTAGTGCGTGCATTAGGTACATTACAATCGATGAAACAGAAGAAAGAAGACAGCACCGATAGTTTCGTAGACCAGCGGTTCAAAAAATATAAAAACAAAGAGACCGAAAAGAGAAATTTGTCTTCTTTTTTATTAACTGCTGAGCTGCTCTAAATTGAATAAGAATATGCACAACTCATTACTTCCATTAGCTGCTCTCAAACAACCTTCAATCAGAGTGACAAACACTGCTGATTTTTTCTACTTGAATTAAAGTACAAAGTCATTTTGATAGCTAGGAAAACCATTTTTGATAGTGATGTGAAGTCACGTGTGACCAACTAATTAATAACACCAATGTACAAACATAGCTGGCAGATTGCCAGATAATAGTCGCAAAAGCTTCGTAGATCTGCGGTCTAAAAAAAACAGTAAAAAAGACGAAAAAGAGTCGTCTTTTTATTGAAGGCTGATATGTCAAATTTTGATTAAAAATCTGTATATAAGTTTTTGCTGCCTCTATTAGCTGCTCTCAAATAACCTTCATTGAGTGACACACACCCATTTGACTTTATCTCTTTGAATTAAAGTAAATAAAGTGAGGAAGTCATTTTTGTGAATGAGGTAAGTCGAGAGTGACCAAAACTTTAATCACGCAAATGAACAAAAAAACTCACTCCACTAAGAACGAAAAATGACGTCACTTCAGTTGAAATTGCATGAACGAATGAACAAAAAGCAGATTTGAAGTGGTTGTGACGTCATTTGGTCGTAACAAAAATCTTGACGACGAAACAAAAAACATAGCAGGACAAGTCCTGACGTACAATTCAAAGAATTTTCATTGACTAAACAAAAAAAACTAGACCTAGAAGGACTACGAGTGAATTGGGAGAACCATATAGAAAATCAGATAAAAAATCGGATAAACAGTTAAAATCCATGTGAAATTGTCGCATGTGAACAAAAAACCACTAGCGAGAAAGCGAACTTTTGTTAAAACACCGTTCTCACTCTACTTTAAATTTAGAGCGAAAAAAATTCACACCGCAAAACCACTCGCTTTTTCAATCCACTTCCTGTTTCGGCGTGACCAAAATCACTACTCCAATTTGGCTTCAAAAATCAAGAAAATGTGTGAACAGATCTTAAAAAAACATAGCAAGACAAGTCAAAACTTGCAATTCAAAGAATTTTCATTGACTAAACAAAAAACTAGACCTAGAACGGACTATGAGTGAATTTGGAAAACTTTCTAAATAAATCAGATCAAAAAACAAAAAAAGGACAGAAAATCAATGTCAGAATGCCACTAGGGAGAACAAAAAACCACTAGCGAGAAATGTCAATTTGATTCTAACAAAAAACTAGGCCTAGAATGAACTATGAATGGATTGGGAAATCCATTTAGAAAAATCTGATCCAAAAAATTGAAAGAAAAAAACAGTTAAAACCAAAGTGGAATTGCCGCATGTGAACAAAAAAACTAGCCAGAAAGCGAGTGGTTTCACGCCGCAAAACCACTCGCTTTTCGCTCCATTTCCTGTTTCGGCGTGACCAAAATCACTACTCCAATTTGGCTTCAAAAATCATGAAAGTGTGTGAACAGATCTTTAAAAAAAGGACAGCGCCCCAATACAATTCAAATTCTCTGAATTGTAAAAAGACAGCGCCCCAATACAATTCAAATTCTCTGAATTGTAAAAAGACAGCGCCCCAATACAATTCAAATTCTTTGAATTGTAAAAACAAAGAGAAGGCCAATAATAGCCCCAGCTATCGCTGTGCAGCTATTAAAAAAGTAGCTCAACTAAGAGTGAAAACTGAAGTCACGCACGCAATTCAGTCGATTTACACAAAAATTACAAAAAGAAGATCGTGAAGTAATCGTGACGTCAGATGGTCATTATAGGAATCTTGAAGAAGTGGCTACTAATAACAATTAAAAAAACAAAACCACCACAGTCGGTTGAATAGCTCAAGGGACAGTTTGGGCCAATTACTATAATCTGAGAGTATAATTACATTAAGGGGCTTTAAATAATTAACATTTAAAATGAAGCCAATTGTGGCACACTTTTCAGTTGACTTTAAATAGAAAACCATATGAAATTAAGTCAACGAGTTAAATTCTGAATAAGCGCTATGTAGATCACGCAGAAATCAGGAAGTAAAGCGTAAAAAGTCAGTCGAAACGTCAATCAAGCGACAAATGAAGCAGACCATGAAACTATTATAATTGCTACAAATTTTGTTTGAGAGCAATTATAAACCATTTAGATTGGTTTTTGTAGTCACTTTAACTTAAACCTTTCCAGAGTTAATCGATGGTAACGATTTTTTTGTCTGTTGACATTTTGAGCACGGTTTTATTAAATATCAAAAAAATGGGATCAGATATTTTCCATTGAAGTGAGGACTATTTGAAGTGAAGCTATTGTAGTGAGCATCCATTAGCTTGCGACTTGTGTGTTGATTTCCCAATAAGTTTTCAAGATAATCAAGGTCAAATAATCATGGAGCAAAGAACGAAACAGAACTATACAATTGTGATTATAAGAGAAGTAAAATTATATTCTACGATAAGATAAGCGTAACGCTTTTTTCACTGTTATTTGAACATTTTAACTTGAGTTAAAAACCCATTTGGATATTCGGCATGGGACAGTAAGGTGGTTTCCATCATACTTTTTACAGAACAATTTGTTATGTTCTATTGCTGAGAAAAACTAGAAACTCGCTTTCTCCTCAGTCATATACCGTTATACTGTCCTTGTATTTATGCTGTGTCCGTTTATTTCGATTAGTTTAAGTCATTTTATATAACTACTTTGTTTTCTCAAAATTTTGAATGTACAAACTGAATTTTGATTACAACGTTCTTAAATTTCTTTTCAATGATACCTTCCTACTTTTATCGCGCGTCATATGCCTTTGCATAAAAGATTCATGTCCGCCTAAATTGTTTCTCTTTCGCCTGAAATTGTATTGCAAGATTGAGAAAACTTTTAAAACAAAATCTCGCTTCAATTTTCTTACTCCTGATAAAATTTAAGTCACCAAGGCGACAAATTTAACAACGGTCGCGTTATAGGTTAACCTCAAGACGTAGTTCCATTAACCTCGCTTGAAACTGAAGTCATACTAAGCGATATTTTTTTAAATACATCAGGCTTTTTAGCGAATGAAAGTTCTCTTGTTTCCAAATCTCACCATTTTTTTCGTTGAATACAGGTGATAGAATGATTATGAAGATAGCCATGTTTTTAAAGTGTGCAGCTAACCTTTCAGTTTCTCATCATGTTGGTTTAGTTTGAGCATCCTCTTGCATTGCTCGATTGCCTGCGTGAGTTGCTCTTTTCGGTCCATGTTGATTGAGCCTGAATTAGATGAGGTCACACTTTTTGGTGGCTCTGAGAAGAATCCTTCAGTGAAGTCGATGTCGAGTGAGCAGCGCCTTCTGTCTGCCCCAAGGTCAAATGAGGAGAAAGAATTAGACAGGTTGAAACTATCGGAGCAGTGTCGGTGCATTCCTCCTAAAAATGATGAGTAGTTAACTTAAATTCCATTTAATTCATCCAAATTTAAATAACCTGTTTTGTTTCATAAACTAGTTCTATTAGCAACACCAAATTAAGGTTAAACCTCAGAGCTAAGAAATAATAATGTAATAATGTTTTCACGGCCTAATGCTGTTCCCCTGCAATCAAGCAGAAACTAATTATTAATATTTTCATTACTGGAACTTTTCTAGGGTTGAACCAAAACGAGGTACCAATTACTAGACGCGGCAAACAAACAGTACAGTAGGCTATTTTCTATAACTAATTATAGAGCCACAAAAATGCCAGAATGAGCTCAGCCATCGTCTTTAAGAGTCAAATGTTCTTTGAAATTAGCATCTTGTGCAAGGTCTGTATTTCCTTGTAGTTTTGAGGAAACAAACTCACCAACATAACTCGTTGATGACCTGATTGGATTGGAACAGGAGATGCCTGGTGGCTGATTCCTCCGAGCCGTCTCTCCAACTGTGAGTTCTCCATTGTCATAGAAGTCATGCACGTATCTGATGTCTCTCAAGAAGGGATTGTGATGTCCGGACAAATTCTCAAACGTCTCTTCGTTTATATTCTCCTCGACTCCATTTCTGAGCTCGGAAGGTTGTCTCCTCTCGTCCTCCTCATCGTCACTTCCCAAATCGAAGTTGGCTCCAAACACGGTGCTATGCGATGACCCCGTTGATAATCTTAAAATACACTACTTTAAAAACTTAACATTTTAAACAAGGAACTTACTTTTGAAAGTTGTCTTAATTTACTTTCAAGACAAAATATATCAAAGTCTAATGCTTGATTTGTTTCAGTCCGATCATCAAACAATACACACATGATTTAAAAAGCTTATGTAACAAATAGTGCCAGCATCATTAAACCTTATATTTTTAGAGGCGGCGTTTGAGGGCGATTTTCTATTTGATGCAGTTCTGTCAGTCACTGCAGGAGTCAAAGTTGAGTCTACAGTTTCTGAGTTCCTAGTTGGAGATGATGACACACTTGACTTGGGATAGTTGATGACAAAGGAACCAGTACCACCTGCACCTTGCGCACTCTCACCCGTTGAGGTTCCCTCCTCCTGAGACGAGTATCTGTTGCTACCACTCCCAGCTGCAAATACTGCTGCGAATTCTGATATACTGCTGGACAACCGCCGTAGCATTCCTAAAGTTATTAAATAAACCGACTAGCGTCCGATGAATTGCTCTCGAACGACAGGCTGGGAGCAATTTAATTTAGGGGTGTAGCGTAGAAATTTTTTGGGTGCAAAAACTCTAGGGGATTCGAACCATCGACCTCCAGGATAGGCGTCGACATCTTACCCACAAGGCTACAAGCACCTTTAAGAAAAATTTTTTTGATGAGGATAAGATAAGCCACTTGTAAATCCCCCAGCCCCGAATTGCTCATAATATCCACTCCAGTCGCATGTTACATATGGACTTTTAGTACATTGGACAGCTCGTTAAGTATTCCATCTCGAGGTTACCAACCTGGATCATCGTCAGTATCTCTGGAATTTTTGGAGGCAATTGACATCTCCTCCGGAACGAAGTCAGACACATTATCAAACTCGGGTAATCCTCCCAACTCTGTGCCATTAAACTCTGACGAAAACAGACCTCCTCCAACAATACTTCCGTTGGCTCTGAATGGGGTTGAGTTCTTGTTGCTGGGGAAGTTTCCAACCAGACCTTTTACAGGACCTGCAATATAAATAAATGGTCGTTATTTGTTAATTTCCCTTTCACCCTGCATCACTTGAAACTGTTGCCTTAAAAACAATTGAATAATCGCTTAATAATATTTTGACTGCAAATGAGAAGTTATTCTGGCGCGGCAATCGATTAGTACATTTCAAATGACGAAGCTAAGTTTCAACGCAACCGGCAAACAACTGTACGCGTACCTTTTATCGGCCGCCTTCACCAATATTGAAACAGGCACAAAATGCCAAATATATGTACCGCAGGCACCTATTAGTACGGACCCCACTTAGGAGAAAAACTATATGCTCAATTATGTTTTTTGTTCAGCCAATTGTGGCCGATCGATTTATCAATGGTAGAGAGTTGATTGGTATCACTGCAAAACCCGTCGAGCGTAGTGTAAAATTAAAGAACTTTTCTATTAAATTTCCTCTGAGTTATTTTTACTTTACACACTGCTTTTATTCATAATTTTGGATATTAATATCAAATTTTTGTTAACTGTCGCCCAGTATGTTACCACTTTAAACACTGGTTTCAGTTTGCCAGAATTGATATAAAGGCTATTTTTTTGTCTCATCTGGGTCTGTTAGAATAACAAATTTTGGAATTGAATCTAAACTTAGCGGTTTTTAGAGCCCTCTTTTGTTTTTATTTATTTGAGACCATTTAGTTCCACTATTTGTGACCATTTGAATTAAACTTGTTTTTTTTCTCGTGATTTTGTGGCGAAGCATACTAAATGCGATACATTTGTTTCAATGGTGAATATATGCTGTTGTTTGAATTGGTATATGCGCAACTAATGATTGTTTTGCCTTCGACACTAAAGTTTTCACAAAAATTTGACCATTTTTTTCGTTCTTTCTGCTTTTTTCTTTTTTTCTTTATTTTGTGAAAAAAAATAAAGTGCCGTGTACACCATCCGGCAACACTAGATGTAGGTCGAAAAATAGGGGATGATGAGTAGCACTTAGCCGGATGCTGCACTCCAAGCTGTTCCCCTCCAGACAGTGTAAAGACGGCCCAGTCACAAAAATAACTAACAAGTGGAGAGGAAAGCACCTATATATATAGCACACATAGGGAACTGGTATGGAAGGATTAAAATAAAAATGGGATATCAAGGAATAGCAAAGGAATAAAGTTAAACAGCCAAACACTCAGTACAGCCTTCCCTCCTCCACGACGGCGCTAATCGAAGTCTCACTGATAACACAAGGCTTGAGGGCGCGACATCCCCTCAAGCAGAGAACACAGCTCCTCAGAAGTGCGAAGCTAATTTTCGTTCGGATGTAGCTTATGGTGTCGGCGTCCGGCTCACCGCGTTTTTCGCTGACCTTGTTTGCGAGTTGTTTCATAACGCGCGATGCAGATGGCCCAGCACAGCCCGAGCAAGCAAAAACCAGTGCGTTAAAACTAATGTGTTCGGTTTCGCTCTTCGTACTTATTTCGCTTGATGCTCCCGTGATATTTGTATGCATATTTTATGGTCTTAGGGCAGCTCTTCGCATGAGGTTTGAAAATCTTCACATCGAAGACAGTGCGATTAAAGCGGGAGCCCCACAGACCGTTTGACTTGATATCTAGTCCAGCGTCATCATCAGTAGTGATGGAATTACTCGAGAAAATTTCTCCATCAAGCGACTGAAGTTTTGGCTCTATCTGGACATCGTGGCAAACGTCATCTATCATGTTTACAAACACGTCTCTGATTTCGTTGGTGCGTATACCCGCCTTTGGCACAATGTAGGGCATGGGTGAGGCTATATTCTTTCCCGCATGGGCATATGGCTGGCGTGTTCTTCGCTTCCCAGGTGTAGAGAAGTGCTATTCCATCACGGTACTCAGTTTTCGTGAGGCCAAAACCATGTTTTGATAACGGAAGCGCGTTAAGCTAGCTAGATGCTCCTTTCTCCGAGGCCAGCTGGATGGTATACTTCTTTTCTGGTTCGATTGTTTTCTATTCTTGATTTCGAGATGAGTTCACGTTGCATGTCCGCTTTCTGTCTGAGACTGGTATTGGTTTGCTTTAATTCACATTGTTGAGTTTTGAATGAAACATTATTGAATGACGCCAAAGGACTTGAGAGTTCAATTGATTGCTCAAGATTTTTATGAAGATCTTGTGGGAGGGCAATGTTAAGCCCACCCATTCTGAGAGGGAGAGAAAGAAGTTCTCTTTCCTCTTGGATTATTTCTCTGCCGACGATGATCGGTATGACTCGGCCAAGATGCTCCTCCACCTTGTCCAAAACACCGTACATGGAAGGTGTAGTACGCGAGAGGAAGCTCAACTTCTGTTGAACCCTCTTCGTCAAACAAGCATAGGCATTCTGGGGAGAGGTGAGAGCAAGTTGACCGAGTCTGTCCAAACTTTTGTGTATTTAATTTCTGCATCTTTCAGGAAATTTAATGGCCTCAGAGCTTCCGATAACTGATCCCAGAAATCGAGCGCCCTGCGTGATTTCCACATTTGTGCCTGCAAACACAGTTGATGCTTGGCGCTCGCCTCCTGGCTTAATTATCAACTGACACTTCGGAGGATTGACAAGATATCCGTACTTGGGACCAAGCAGAGTGAGCTTGTTAAAGAGTGCCCTGATATCTTTCAACTTACTGACGACGCAACTATCATCAGCATACCATTTTAGTGTATGCTGTATTTTAACTGAGTCCCAATACTAACAGTTCTAACGAAAAATAAATTAACCTAAAAAAGTTATGTTTATCGTTTATTGCATTGATTGCATTAAAACCTTGTTTTGGTAAAAAACGTTTTTAGTTTTGAATTTTGACCTTTGTTTTTTTCTCAGTAGTTTTGTCACAGTCTGGGTATTGAAAGGTCTTGATAATTTCACGAGTAAATGAAGCGTGTCGATGTCTCAGGTTTGTCACCAATGGTTTTTGATGTCTGGCCATGAAATTGCACTTCTACTTGCAAAATTGCACTGAAGTTGATTTCATTTCTGTCGTTTCGCTTGTTCATTCTAATTAAACAACGAAATGCAACTTCTCTTTTATGAATCTTTTTTTGTATAGACGTCCGTCCTTTTTTGAAGTATCTATCGAAGTTTAAATAACAAAATGTGAACTGCTTCTTTAAAGGTAGTCTACCTCTGCCTCAATTAATAGCCGCCCTCAGCTTCACGGCTGTCTATCATAGAGCCAATATTTTTTTACAATTATTTATTATTAATCCAATCTAAATTGCTCCAAAGAATTTGGATTGTATTGGTGTGCTGTTTTTGAACATCTGTTCACGTTTTTTACACGTGAGAAATCAAATTGAAGTGGTGGTTTTAATCGCCTTGGATTTGTAAAAGGAGCGAAAAAGCCTTTAGGGTTGAAGTGTGATTTTTATTCAAAGTACCTTTTAAGTGGAGTAAGAAGCTGGTATTTGAAAACATTTTAGTTTATGAAAACGACTTTATTTCACGTGCGGAAATTTGACTGCTGCTTTAAGTGTTTCTTCTCTTGAGTGTTATTAATATGATACATGTGCTCTAATGGTGCATATTTGCAATTAGGTGATTTCATTGGCGGGCAGCTAATGTTTTTGTTTTAACTTTGACATTATTTGTTGTGATAAAAAATTGAAAATGTTGGCGTTTTCTTATTATTTGTTGGCTTATCACATATTATCGTTAATGAGAATCATTGCTTGATTATGAGGAACACTTTTTGTACTCTTATAAATTTTTCTCATTAGGGACAGCTCTCGTAATTTGATAAAATTAACTTTTTTCCGATTTAATCTATTCTCAAAGCTAATTTTTTCTAAGACTTTGACGTTCCTTGTTGTCAAGAAATACCGAATTTTTGGGGTCTACAAGATTTTGTTGCTCGAAGTTCATAGCAATTATTCTTAACGTGTGTCTTTTTTATGCAAAAATTTTGCTTGACCGTTTTGACTTTTCGAGTGACTTTCACGCCCTTGACTTTTTGCTGTTCGCGTGATCTAAAATTCCCTCTCAATCACAATTTCAAGCAGCTGAACTCAATTGGCGGCAATTTAATACTAAAAGACAAATGAAAAGTGCGCCGAAACTGGTGCCATTTTCCACTTTGAATTTTAATAGTAGTTTATGTTAACCTCTAATGTGGTTATTTGATTTGTGATAAAATATGTAAAATTTATCACAGTATCGTTAATGGCGGTACCATTGCTTGATAATGAGGAACACTTTTGTTGTCTTATAAATTTTTCTCATTGGGGTCTCCTCAAGTGGTCTCGTAGGTTACTAAAATGAACTAATTTTACCTATTCAATCTGTTCTCGCAGCTAATTTTATCTAATACTTTGACCATCATTGTTGTCAACAAATATCGAATTTTTGAGGTCTAAATGATTTAATTGATCAATTTATTCTTTTCTTTTAGTCTCCTTAATGGCAAATGTCATCAATTGCCAGGGATGCCTAAAAAATCGAAATAATTGTTTGTTTAGCTGTTTTAGTTGTTTTCGTTGACTAATACGCCATTCTTTCAAAAAATTTTACTGGCCTTTTTTTTAGTTTTATTCGTATTTGCTGTACTTATTGCTCTTAAATTTTTTTGAAAGAGCGCATTAGTCAAAGAAAAAAGTAGCTATAAACAAACGATTGTCTCGATTACTTTAGGCATTCTTAGCAATTGATGACAGTTGCTATTAAGGAGATTTAAAAAAAGAGCAAATTGATGAATAAAATATTTTAGACCTCAAAAATTCGATATTTCCTGACAACAATGATAGTCAAAGAAAAAATTAGCTTCGAGAACAGATTAAATCGGTAAAATTAGTTCCTACGACTAGCAACCTACGAGACCTGTCCCTAATGAGAAAAATTTGTAAGACAACAAAAAGTGTTCCTCATTATCAAGCAATGATACTGTCAGTAACGATAATGTGATAACGCCAGCAAAGAAAAAAAGGGAGCAAAAAATCAAATTTTCAATATATCACAAATCATGTCAAGGCAACAAAAAAAAACATTAGCTGCCCGAAGTTGAGATCAATCAATTGCAAAAATGCATCATTAGAACATAAACCAACAAATGTCGGAAGAATTGCTCCTGAACGACAGGCGAGGCAATTTAATTCATAAGGGGGCTCTAGCCTAGATCAATTTTTATTATGGGTGCAAAAAACTTTGACCCTACCGGGATTCGCACCACTGACCTCTCGATCCACGGCCACCCTCACTAACCATTGCGCTACAATTCAATTAATTCTCCTACGCCGCAACCGATTTTATTTTAGCAACTTCGGAGCACTAGAGATCACTCAAAAATGATTAACGAAAGCGTGAAAAAATCACTTGAGAAGTCAAAGAATGTTCTAGAAGAAAAGCGCAAAATTGTCTAACGAAAGATTTGCATAACAGAAAGACACACACGTTTACAATATTTGCTATGAACTGCGTTCAAGAGCAATTAAACACATGTATCACACTAAGAAACACTGAAAATTTTTCAAATACCAACTTCTCACTCTATTTAAAAGGTACTTGGAACAAAAATCACACTTCAAACCTAATGGCTTTTTCGCTCTCTTTACTACTCCAAGGCGGTTGGAGTATAAAGAGCGTGAACAGATATTTAAAAAAAAGCGTGAACAGAATTAAAAAAAAGCGTGAACAGATATTTAAAAAAACCACATCAATACAATCCAAATACTTTGAGTTATTAAAAAAAGGAGCGCTATGACAGACGTCGGTGAAGCTGAGGGTAGATATTAATCAGTCAAACAAATCAAAATGTCAAGCGTGCAAAAGTCGCTCAGGAAGTGAGATCAAAAGAATTTTCTCGAAGAAAACTGTCAAGCAAAAATGTTGTATAACATGGCTTCAGCTTTCGAAATAAATTCTTATATGTAACATACCCGCCAGATTGCCGGAAAATAGCCGCCGTTGATTCCAATAAGCATGATTGCGATTGAAATAACAGAAGATATTGAAAAAAAAAATTTTGTACAAAAACATTTTTTTAAGTCCGATTTATTTTGATGGCATTTCGTGGTTGAACATACTTCTGTTTTAGAGAGAGGCTACAGGGGCTACCATCAATAACAATAAGCATTAGAGATGGTAAATAAGACTTATAGGAACGACGTTCAAATAGCGGGCATCTAAAATTGGGCTTTATGGGTTTATCCCGTTTCTATTTCTGACTTCATTTTTTTATACTGACTCTGCTCATTTTGGATTGCTTTGCTGAGCAACTGATGTTCAAAATCACTTCAAGCAGAATGAGAGAAGAGATAAACTCGCCTAGAGAAGTCAAAAAGATTTCACGCAAAATGTTGAAAAGGCGGCAAAATGAGGTAAAGCGAAACATTTTTTTATTCGACGAAGTAAAAAGAAAAATAGGAGCGCTATAATAGCCGGCTGAGAAGATGAGGGCGGCTATTAATAAATACTTTTACAATAAACGCTTCAACATTTCGCAACAGAAAATAAAAACCAAGAGAAGGCCAATAATAGCCCCTGCTATGGCTTTGTGGTAATCAAACACGCCGATTGTTGTTGAGAAATTTTGTTAAGAAATAAAAAAAATCACTGAAATGCTGCACTTAACAAAAAAATTCTCTCTCAATTATCACCCTTCTTTTTACAGAGTTGCGTCGAGCTCTCTCCCCCTCTCAGTAAATTGGATGAACAGAAAACTGCTCTTTCTTATCTCTGCTCCTCAATTGTCTCTTCGTAAAAGAGGATCATCATAAATACATTTGGTACATAACGATACATCACAATTGAAATCCTCTTCCAGCCCTAAAAATGAGGACCAATACAATCCAAACAGGATTGGCAAAAAACAAGATGAGGCGAGCTTTCGTAGCTATAAATCATTGAATAGAAATCTTTCACCACAGCTATCATAACACGGCCTAATGCCCGGACTTTATTTCAGCAGATGATCTGCAATCCTTTGGTTTTTTTTATTAGATTCACTTTATAATGTTGATCTAACAGAGAATGAAATGTAACCGTGGAAACTTCGTCACGCAGCAAGCATAAAAGCGAAAAATGCTTCACAGCAGCAAACGCGGCTCTGTATTATAGTGGCATGCTAGGTAGCTGCAAAAATCCCCAGAAACAAAAAAGCCTGCCTTATGAGAAACGAGTTTAGAGAAAACAAACTCACGTTTTGTGCGTATAAATACCAAGAAGCTCCACATAATTGCTGACTTTACTTGAGAGTAAATTATAATGGCCGTAAAAGTTTAAGAAAAGATAGGAAAAATCAACAGCACAATTGGAACTGTACCTGTCAACTGAATCAAGGCTCCCTGAGTTTCGTAAATCAACTCAGTCGTCCGACTGTTACTTTTGGTTCCAGATGGCATCCTGCCACTTCTACCACCACCACCACTGCGACTATTGGTATGCGTGAACGATCCCCTTGTCGTTCTATGATTAGACGTTTGAGAATCGTGGTCAAAATTAGAGGAAGAGCTAGCTGAACTGCATCTGTTGTCTACATATCTAGGAGTCTCAAATTGCATCATAGTTGAGTGGTTTATTCACGCAGAGATATACTTCAGTGCTATTTGCAAGGGGCCAAAATAGAGTAATGGATCACATAGTTTCCTATCTGAAATAGTTCCAGAACTAATTTGAAACAGTAACAAACGATGGAATCAATACAGCGTGCGATGTTAGGAAAATACGACTCAAAGCCTTTTCGACTCTATTTGCGGAACAAATTTGGCAACTTTTTAATACATCAAAGAGAAAGCAACAAAATTAAACCACTTAGCAGCAATTCTAAAATAAAGTTAGAACTCCGTTCAATATAACTCCATTCAACGCAGTACAATTCAGCTTGGCCAGCATATGCACTGCAGATGTCAATTTTCCGATTGGTTTCAAAGACCACAAGTCTTGTTAGCCGGTCATAACCAGAAGATTTAAGCGGCTTCCCAGTGAAGTGGTCAAAAATAAGAGGTCAGTCGACCCACGTGACTTCAACTGCATCAGTTCTGTATCTCTGAGTACACCATGTTTTACTCAAAGGAGTGGTGATACCCTTGCTAAACATGGCAGCTCCTGCTTGTGCAATCATGGCACCGTTGTCAATACTGAAACAATTCAATACAGGTTGAAACTTTTACCGATTGAAATGATTATATCACTTGGTTAAATATGAATATTATCGATCGGTTTTAATTCAATCTAAACGACTTATCGCAATAGGCTTGTTAAGGTGCGCACTGTCTCATTTCATTTATAATTTTTGAACTTGACAAAATACTTGGTTAGAGAACTCATGGTCGAAATCACTTCTAAGTTTAGTTGATTTTCAGAAAGTTTTATTACGATCAACACTCTATAATCATTTTTGAACTCACCACTCTATAATCACTAAAATTTATTTAATGTCAAAAGCCCGTTAGTAGTAACGTATACACCATGGAAGATCGGGGGGGGGGGGTTGTCATCCCATGTAAGAGATAGGGTTGTCCTGAGGACAACCCTACCTTTTGCATTGGGAAGGACAACCCAACCCGATACATGCGCTATGACAACCCAACCTTTTGCATGGGATAGGACAACCCAACCTTTTACATGCAGGGACAACATAACTTTTACATGTAACAGCCGAATTATTATCCAAACATTTTACCCTTTTATTGAGAGAGACTTGACAAAGGGATTAAGGGGATTGGGTTACTGTCTAGAAATTACCATTTCTGAAATAGTGCGCGATGACAACAATTGGTACGGTGGATTTGGATAGGATTCATGAGATATACAAGAACGTGAAAAAAGAATATTCACAATACGGTGAAAAATTTTTGTATTTTTTAGCAACTTGCTTGTATTTGGATCCTGACCTCGATTTGGAAATTGCATTGAAATTGAGACCGTATGGTGGATTGATTGGGATTGACAATTCTTCGTTAGACGTTTATTTCAAAAATTTTAAAATTTTAAGACTACATGCAATTCTTCATGATGCTTGTGGTTTTGTGTATGAGTACAGTGAAAAGGGACCCGGTTATTCATACGTTTTACCCTGTCCAGTCAAAAATGAATATGTGGGTCATGTGACTGGTATTGCTTTTTGTTTTTACTTAAAGACTTTCAAAAACCGTTTATTCAATCGATTGGAATGTTGACTGCAAGAGTGGTTGTTCTTGACTTTGAAGGCTTTCGAAGCAAAAAATCTGATTTTATTGTGAAAGAGCTAGCCATAACTTGCAATAACTACACGGATACAATTTCATTCTCACCTCCGCACTCATTCAATTCACTTACTTTGAGTGAACAAAAATCTTATCAGTGGGTTTCAAAATACCTTCATGGTTTGGATTGGGAAAAGGGAGATTACCCATATTGCTATTTAAAACAAATTCTTCAAAGTGTAGTGCTTCGATTTCCTCTATCAGATTTTTATGCGAAGGGTGTAGAGAAAACTGATACGTTGCAAAAAATGCTTCAGAGAAAAGTTACAAACCTTGAGGATTTGTTATGCCCCAAAAATGAACATTTGAGTTTCTATCGGGAGACCCCAATTTGTGACTTGCATTCAACAACTTGCCCAAAACGACAGAAAAACAAACATTGTGCGAGGAAAAAGGCCCAATTGTTCTACTACTGGCTGATCCATGAACAACCGTCGATTAGAAAAGACAGCACCGTCTGTACTCCAAGTGAATTTGTCTCCAAATTTGATCGTTTACAGTTGCTTAACGGCTGAAAATCAATTGACTGTTACACTAGTCAAGGAGGAGAAAATTGACAGTCGGGGACAAACTGTATTGAGGAAACAGCAAGTTGTTTGCACAGGAGCCGAAATAGAATCCTTCAAAAAATACCTTTCACTCTTAGAATATTTTCAACTTTATCATGTCTATGAAAAAGAAAATGCAAAGAATGAATCTAACCCCTTTACCTATGCCCAAGCGGTCAGTTCCAGTGCAAGTGCCTCTGAACGATAACAATCTGCCTAAGGAAATTAAGCAGCTTGTAGAACAAGGATGTGTGGATTCAGTTACGTATTACGGGATGGAGTATGGCATGAAAGCAAGCTACACAGTTGTTTACAAAAAAGAGGGCAAAAACTCTCATTATACAACTTATGAATTTTTTATAGTAGACTAACAATATTCATGTTGATTTTTAAATTTAATTATTTTGTTTGAATTCATTTTTGAAAAAAACGTTTTCTCCATGAGTTCAACTGCGGATCAGTTAGATTCGGGAGGTGGCATAACCGATTTGGTTTTTGATGAGAATCAACAGGAAAGGAGATCTTGGAGATTTTGCAATTCAAGAGTACCACGATCAGAAGTTGTTTATTTCACTCAAATTTTCATTATAGTTTTTCTTATTGCAGTATCTCTCATCAAGTTGGTATTTTTTCAATTGGATTGTGAGGAGTCAACATTTTGGTTTTCGCTCCTCTCTTGCACAGTCGGCTACGCACTTCCAAACCCAAAGCTATGAATAAAATTATTTCAACGAGCGATCGACTCTTTATGGCAGTGTCTGGTCCATCTTGCTGTGGAAAAACTGAGCTGATTTTCAAAATGTTACTTCAAAACACTTTTTCACCAAAATTTCAATCCATTTTTTATTTCTATCAGCATGAACAACCAAAATTTGAGTCCTTAGAGAGAAAATTGAATATACAGTTTAAAAAATTTACAAGTTTTGAAATTATCTCGAGTTAGAAGACTGTCTTCTTGTTTTTGATGATTCATGCGAAGAAATTTTTAACGATAAAGAGTTTTCAAAACTTGCGACTGCAGGTCGTCACAAAAATATAAGTGTTATTTACGTTAAGCACAATTTATTCCAACAAAGCAAGTGGTCGAGAACAATCGACTTGAATACAACACACATTATTTTATTCAAATCACCACGTGACGTTCAACAAATTGGTTTAATTGGTCGACAGCTCAACAACACACAATTTCTTAAAGAAAGCTACGAGCTAGCTACCAAACAGGCTTTTGGTCATTTATTAATTGATTTAGACCCAAAGACGTCGGACGTTTTGCGATATTGCTCAAACATTGTGCCTCCAGGACCATCAATTTTCTACTTACCGTCTGCGAAAGCTGTAATAACAAATCTAACAAATGAAACAGAGAGAACTATGTATGCTGCGGCAAATGCTTCAGTCAAGCGACATCAACTTAAAAAAACTGATAAAGACAGCTTCTAAAAACTTTATTCGATTTCTCTGCGAGTGTTTTCTGAACGTAGTCAACGGTAATGTTGAAATTAATAAAAAACTAATCGAAAATCACGAAAAATCATTTCAAAAAATATTATCCAAACAAACAGGTTTGAGGGAAAAGAAAAGAATTCTTGGCAGAGAATCAGAACTGTTAAAAGCCGTTGGTCTTTCCTGTTATTTCTACTTGATGAAATCATAATGCATACAGAAGTGTTCATTTTAATTCCAAAACGAATGTTTATAACAAAGCAAACCCAAAAGAGCGAAATTATTGAAAACCCACAATATAAAAACAAAGCTATTCAGTTATCACTTATGCAACGAAACAAGCTAAGGGAAGATATAGGAAAAACGGACAGAGTGATCCAAACAGATCCAACAAATATTGAACGAGATGTAGATAAAGCAGATAGAGTGGTCCAAACAGATCCAAAATTTTTAACGAGGAAGAAAAAATGGAGGCTTCTAGTGATGATAGTGAAATGGATCCAATTGTTACAAAAAAGCCTACAGATGAATCATTTGAGTCGATAATGAAAAACGTTAAATTAAAAGAAGCTCACAAAGTCAAACGTGCAGAAATAGTACTTGATTTTATTCTCCAATCAAACCAAATCACTATTGGGGAAGAGAGCCAACTAATTTACATTGACAATAAACCCACGGATGTACAAGTTTCATCTTTTTTGTATGATTTGCAACAACCAACCAAGAAAATTGATCAAGAGGCATATTCAAGAATCTTGTTAGTTCTTCGACTTGAGCCTGATCTCGTCTCAAACACTTACGCCAACCAAATATTGGAAAGCTATGAGAGCGAACAGGAATTTTTCCCAACGCAACAAAGTCCGCAAACAGGACGCGGTGCTTCAAAACGAACCACAACAGAAAAAGAGAAAACAAACGAAACGACAAAGCAAAAAAAGGCCAATCAGAAAAAGTGGTCTCGTTTCGTCTTCTGAGAGAAAAACTTTAGAACAACTGTACTCGAGAGGTCCTGCATCGTTTGGAAGCTCAAAGCGATTACAAAAACACAGCAAAATGTCATTAGCAAAAGTCAAGTCTTATTTAGATACCAAGCCGTCCTTCACAAAATACCGCTCGCATCGAATGCAATTTCCCAGACTAAAAGTGATTGTGAAAGATATCAATGAAATTTGGTCATTGGATTTAGCATATGTTGACAACCTTGCAAAATACAATCGCGATGTAAAGTACCTTTTGGTAGCAGTTGATTGTCTGTCACGGTACCTTAGAGTAGAGCCAATGAAGACAAAATATGCAACAGAAGCAGCTAATGCATTCAAAAAAATGATCAAACATAAACAACCCGAGAAAGCATGGGTTGATGATGGAACAGAATTTCTCGGAGCTTTCAAAAGACTGTGCAACTCACGAGCAATTCATTTGTATAGCACTTTTAGTGAAAAAAAGTCTGTTTTTGCCGAACGGAATATTCGTTCACTGAAAAATATCATTCATAGGTACCTTGAAGAAAAATGGACATATTCCTACATTGACAAATTAGAAGACTTTGTGAAAACAATAAATTCACGTGTTAATCGGATAACTAAGCTTGCACCAAACAAAGTTACAAAAAAAGACGTACCACGGCTTGTGTCCTTGAGCGCTGAAACAACTGTTTCCCAAAAACCTCGTTTCTTTGTTGGAGATTTTGTCAGAATTGTCAAAAAAGACAAAGCTTTCAGAAAGGGCTACGAACAATCGTTTACTGACGAAGTTTTTGAGATAACAGATATTCCGACATTATTTCCGCCATCATATTCCCTCATTGATGCAAACAAAGAACAAATAGAAGGAAAATTTTATCAATCAGAATTGCAGCTTGTTCGTGTAAAGGAAAATGAGTAGAAATCGTTTTGACGATGAGTTCACTGTGCATGTTATTTCATCCGCTTCTATGCAAATATTTGGGACAAACACTCTGGCCTCTTTTCGCAATTTTTTCAATGATGAAATTCAACTCTCTGGTGACTGGAGGGTGGCTCTTAGTGAAATAATTTTTCCGACAAAAATTGAGCACGTCGTGAATGGAGATTTAATAGCATACAGTCTTAAGGGATACGAAGACTCGCAAAAAATTTCGTCCGATGCTAGTGTCATTTCTCGGCCTTACCATGGAGAAAAACTGTCCTTCATGACTGGTAATTTTGACAATATTAATCAACTTCTGGGTACTATCAAGCGAACAGTTGGATTACCCAATTTTTCGTTTAGAGAAATCAAGAGTACTGGAAAATACGAAATAATTTTTGGTAAATATGAAGGAATCACTTTTCCTAGTGAGGAAATACCTAGCATTGTGGGCTTTACCGGAATTCCAGATGGACGCGGTGTACATATTGGTTACAAAATGGATTCAGTTACATCAAATAGATTAATGAAGAGTGATGAGACAAAAGCATACTTTGGAGAATTTCCTGCTGATCTTTGCGCGGGAAAGCACCTAATAATCATTTACACAAACATTATTGAGTATCAGTATGTGGGTGACGCAAAAGCTCCGTTGTTGCGTGTCATTGATTCAAAACAACGTCTGAAAAACGGTAGCGTGTGCGAACTTGAACCAACACATCGAATTGTTTTTTCAAATTTAGACTATAAAAAACTGTTATCAAACACTATACAATCAATTTCAATTGAGCTTCGCACTGAGACAGGACAATTGGTTCCTTTTTCGGGAACAGGTAAAGTTATTTTAACTTTACAATTCAAGAAGTTTTCTGACTAGTATGGGTTCCTATTATGCTAATCAGGTAACATCATTGCCGCACTTCTCCGGACACTATAGACAAGGGGGAAGTGGGTTTGGGGCTTTAGCAGCGGGAATTGGACGCGTTGCTTTACCATTGGCTCGACGTTTTATTTTACCGGCTGCAAAACGTATCGGGAGAGAGCTTTTAAAACAGGGTGTTCCCGAACTTGTAGATGTAGTCTCAAAGAAAAAGTCACCAAAACAAGCCTTGAAAAACACAGTCTCAAACACTATCAAAAAACAAACAGGTGGACGAGCGCGACAACAACGACCAAGGAAACAAATTGGAAGCCGTTCAAACAAGTTAACAAAACAGCGTAAAACCTCGTTCATTTCAAAGTCAAGAGCTCCAAAAAGAAGTCGATCAGATTTTTTTGCAAAGGTGAAAGATGATCGCTAATTTATTACCATCCGAGGCAACTCACAGTTCCCTCGATCTGTTCGAGAAACCATCCCTCTTAGTAACATTTGATGGAAGTTTTTGTCAAAAACTGGGCCCGGTGTATAGCCCCAATGGTCCAATGTTGGAATTTGAAGTTGCTGGCGATAGAAACAACTTTATTGATTTACAAAAAATATTCCTGGAAGTCAAATGTAAAATTGTTCAGTCGTCCGAAGCAAATTTAAAATATGACGGTACAGCTGCTGCAGATGTGACTAAAACTGACGCTCCCTACTTTTGCAATAATGTGCTGCATTCACTGTTCTCTGACTGCACAGTGTCAGCCAACGGACTAAAAATATCGAATGCAAATGGAAATTATGCTCACAAAAGTTTTATTGAGACTGAGTTTTCACACAACAAAGACGCAAAAAACACTTGGTTAGCTTGTCAAGGCTACTCGTATGAGGAAAATCCGGGAGCCTTATCAACTACTGAAGTAAATAGAAGAAAAGTCAGACAGTCAAATGAATGCACGTTTTACGGAAAGGTTGCAGTCGACTTTTTCACATGTGACAGGCATCTAATGAGTGGTGTAACTCTTCGGATTGCTTTTCGAAGATCAATTGATGACTTTGTTATTATGTCAGATGATGCCGCTAAGCATTATAAAGTGAAAATTGTCGAGGCAAATTTGTATGTGCGCAAGATGACTTTGAACGATGACGTCGTGTCGGCCATTGAAAAAACCTTGCTTTCCAGCCCGGCTTCCTATCCGTACCTCGAAACCCTAACAAAAACATTTTTGGCTTCTACTGGTCTGCACAGTTGGAAACAAGAAGACATATTTGCCAGGGAACCAATCCGAAGACTAGCTTTATGTCTGAACACAAACGAAGCTTTTCTCGGTAACAACAGACAAAATCCATTTCATTTCCGAAAATTTGATTTGGAACAGATTTATATCTATCGAAATGGAATGCCAGTCGCTGATAGTCCAATATCAACAAATGATGACAAACGGCTTTACTTCAATACAATATCAGACTTAGCCTATATTGACAATGGTCATGGCATAAGTTTGACGGACTACCCGAACCATTTTATTATGGTTTTTGACTTGACCAGTACTCAACAAGCTTCTCACGATTTTATTCATCCCGAGCTAACAAATTGCTCAATTTCGATCGAGCTGAAATTTTCGGCTGCCTTGCCCAACAATATTAAAATATTCATTGTTGGCGAAAAAGCTAGCACAATTTTTGTGGATTCTGCGCGCCGGGTTTCAAAAAATCACATTTTAACCAACTAATGGATGAAGATGACATCAATGACCTAATTCAAAAAGGTAGAAAACTGAAATACAAATTTTGTGGTGTATTCGCTGCAAACAACTTTCCCCAAAAATTCCCCAAAAACAGTTTTCTCATCGTAAATGCTTCGCCCTCGAACAACCCTGGTACACACTGGCTTCTTCTATGTAATCGAAACAAAAAAATTATTTTTGCGGACCCCTTGGGACAATCGATTATTGCCTATAGAGACTTATATCGCAGACTCTCTGACACTAATGCACAAATATGTCAATTTCTCGAACATCAACCAATTCAGAGTCAAAACTCAGAACTTTGTGGACTTTTTTGTATTTATATTGCGCATGTTATATTTAGTAAAAGACAAATTGTAAAAATTAATGATGTTCAATTGCTTCGCTTTGCACTTCATATGATGTTTTAATATCTGTTGAATAAAAAATTTTTTTTTCAAAATTTTATTTTTTCTTCAAATACAAGACGAACAAATAGTAACTCAGAATCAATATCTAATTTTCCATAACCACTCACAAATATGTCCATAACTTTACAAAAAGCACCAGAATGAGGACCACTTAAAATGTTTTCAACTCGTTTTAAAGTTTCTGTACAAATTTGATCAGTTTGAGTTTGTTCATGGCCGGTTTCTGCTGAGATGGTATTGTGGATTGTTTTCTGTGTGATTCCTGTAGTTTTTGTGGCCGTCGTTTTTGTCGTCGTCAACATCTTTGCCGCGTTTGAAATTGGAAGACGCTTGTGAACCGTTGCTGGGTCAATTTTTTCTCCTGTTTTGTCATTGAAGTCAACGGCTAACTTCAACTTTGTAAATACTTCTCCATTAGTTTCCAGTTTTGAAGAATTTGAAAATAGGTGTTTGAAAGTTGTGAAAAGACATGGGACAGCAAAAGATTTGTTTTGCTTTGTACAGCCAATATCAGTTGAACTATCAATCAAAAGGTGAAAATGGTTAGTTGCTATTTGGCAAAACTCAGACACAAAGTGAGGACAAACTGCATAATTATTCAAACTCGTAATGTCTGTTGGCTTTTGATCAACAATTTTGAATCTAAATTGTTTCTGAAATTGTTTGAAATAACTCGGAGAACGTTCATACATTGCTTCCACCATCCTTGCTCTCGAGCTTAGGCCTTTTATTTGGTGGCGGTTTTGTTGAAGAGTCTTTTGATGATTTTTCTTCTGATTCAAGTATCTTCTCTGCCGTATTGACCAAACTCCCAAATTCTTGCAGAGTTAACGAAATTCTCTGTTCAAACTCGTATTCTTCTGCTGCTTTTTTAAACAGTTTCAGAAACACATACGTTCCTGTCTTTTCATAAGTTTTCAGCGTTGCCCTTATTAAACGCTTATCAGTTTTGGAAATATCAAAATAACAATCTCCAAATTCTGTATCATTAGTGGAAATGAAAGGCATAGTGTGCAACTTGTTTTTATCACTTTCAGGTACTCTAATGTGCAAAGATTCAAACTAATGGCGGCGGCAAGTTGGGATTAAACCAGTGTAGTCATTTTGTCTCATTAAATCCAGCTGACATGTGAATACAGAGTCAAGTACGCCTATGGCGTACTTGATTCTGTCTCTTGCATTCACATTGGATTGCATAATTAATTTCAGATGTGACCTTAGATAAGGTTTCCCTACTGAAATGGTTGGTGGTACCACAAAAACTGAAACAGATGTGAACCTAGGTGTGACGACCACAGGTTGAATTTAGCGTGAACGTGCAGAAAATTCAAAACAGATGTTAACCTAGATAAGAATTGAAACCAATATAATTCAACTGGTTATAACGTTATAACACATGAAAATTAAAAACAGATGTGACCCTAGTTGTGACGTGAATAAAACGTTGAATTTAGTGGGAACGTACAGTATTAGTAATTCAAAACAGTTGTTAACCTAGATAAGAAATGCAATGCAAAGTTAACTTGGTTTCTACGTTATATTAATTAGAAATTAAAAACAAATGTGATCCTAGATAAGCGGTGTGTTAAAAACGTATTTGCACCACTAAAATTATTGCGTTCATTTCCTTTGGTTCTTCTTGCTAAACAGTCAATCTCTACTTGAAACCTTTTGGTTCCTCTTTCTAAACAATTTCACTCTCTACTTGAAACTAGTGTTATATTTTGATCGTTATAATGTCTGTAAAAATTCTTTCTGAATCTGCAATTTCCCGAGAACGAACTCTTGTTTATCAGACATTGTACGAAAACTTTGTCGTCTTGATTCAACAGAAAAAAATTGGCGATGTTTGGACAGTATACCAGCATTGTCTAATTCCAAAACTCTTTATCAATGCAATTGCAGCTCTACCTAACAAAACGGAGCCTTCTGAGAGCAGCATTATTACTTCGGGTGGGTTATTGCCTCCCAAAACTACGCCTGCTTTCGAAAATCACGATGTTGATACCTTGACAGACGAAGTGCGGAGGATATTCTATCGCTACGATTGTGAGTGTGTTCCACTTTGTGAAAATCAACTCGGAGTTTATCGAGCATGCGACGAATTAGCAGATATGTGGGGACTCAAGTCTGCGCCCGATTCTCCCACCAGTCTCACAAGTGTGCCAGTGACGCCTGCAGTGGACCCTAGTCCTACAGTTACACCGACTCCTAGCCCATCCCTGTTTGCGGAAATCAGTAAAAGTTATCAAGAAAAGTTTTGCAACGGAAATCAAGATTTCGACTTGAACATTTTATCCGGGACAAGCTTTCATACCCCACAGCAATCGAATTCAGCCCTATTTGAAACGCCGGAAAGCGGTGAGACACCGCAAATTTGTGCTGCTCCTAAAAAACGAAGACCAGAAAGCAACCTGATGGATATATTTGATATTTAAAACTAAAACTATAAATATATGCGTGCTTTAGATTGCTCAATAGTTGTGTATATGACATTCATTCAATTGTGTATCTGACATTTATTAAATTGTGTTGATTGCCTTTACACAATTTTTGATATAGACTTAATTCACAATAAAGATCTTCAACCTTTTCATAAGGAATTGAACAAGTTCAAACATGTCCCAAAAGAACACTGCACTTTGAGGAAATTGTATTTGGTTGAGCAAGGTCATTAAAAAATAGATTTCTACCGCTCTTTAGTTATTAGACTTGTCTATTTAATGTTTTAAGGTTTGTTCAAATCGTAGTTCAAAAAATGAAATTTTTTGAAATATTTCAAAAAAAATGAAGAATTTACGAAAACGATAAATAATAAGAGAAAGAACGATAATTAATCAGGAAACCGAAGAATACCTTTGCTTCAATTAGGTTTGCAGTGAAAAGCTCTTGTTTGGAGGAAAAGTTTGCAATAAAAAAACTTTGAATATTAAGAGCGAATCTAAAATTCAACAAAAAGTGGTTAACAACTGAAATTGTCATTCTGGTGATTTTGTGGTAAAACAAGGAGCTTTTTCCAGCATTGAAATTCCAGTGAGATTAGTCCAGTGTTTGTTCTTTTACTGTTTTCACTAAACAAAAGTTTAAAACTTTCAAACTTGTGTTATTTGCATAAATATTTTGACCGTTTTTCTTGAAATCAAAAAAACTTTTTTTTTGCTTTATATCAGCTGAAACTCATGATCATCCAAAACGAGAGTGACTTAGCGATGATTCCAATGAGTAGTGTGCTATTGATCGCTGTAACAGGTACCATCTTTCTATCAAAAACAGTCTTTTTTTCAACAATTTTTACAAAAATAACAAAATATTTTTTTGTAATGATCCGAAAGCAATGAAAAATTTATCTCAAATGAACGGGGATAGGCTCATACGATGGACAATTGTCCCCGCTATCAAAGATCTCAGAAGTTCCAGGTTAAAAATGTTACTGCAACATGGTTTTTTTTGCATTTTTTCTTTTGTTATTTTAGTTAATCCCTCTTAATCCCTAAAAGTGAAAAAATGCCATTTTTTAACATGAAGGAGACATTTTTACCCTTACTAAACAGAAGTTTTTCTGTAATGGGAACTTGTTAGAGAGCTGATGAAGTAACATACGTATAACGTTTTTCTTTATTCTTGGAGAAAAAGCCTAATCCCCTTAATCCTTTTGATCAAAAAAATTGAAAAATTTAAAAAAAGTGATGTTTTCTTTCAATTGTTTACACAAAAGTTTCATATAGGAACACTCCATCAACAAAGAGGTCCTCCTGTGCTTCTCAGTCATTTTTGCCAACACATGAACCCCTGGTAAAGTCCTTTATTTAGAGGTTAAAGTCTTCTGAAAAAACTCGGCTTTCGATGCAGTTTCAACTGATGTTTCCTGATAGCTTTGGTGACTCCAGGACTTGTTTTCTTGTATGATATACCTTAATATAGACCCTTAGTGTAGATGCCTTTATATACTCCTTAGCATGCATGCTTCCGCGACATGTAACAAGAACTTTATCAATTTCGAAATTTTCAACTTTTACTAAAGTTATTTTTAATTGTATATTAAAAACATAAAAATGGAAGGTACGTTCAATCTGCATGCTTTTTAAACCATTTTTTTGGTTGTTTAACTTCTGTCTCTGCTTTGACTGAGTGATAGTCATTTTTAAGTTTGAATTTGATTTTTGGCGCGCTTTCAATTTTACTTCAATTTGATTGGCTAATTTCAAATTCAAACTTGCGCGCGCAAACTTTCAAACTTTGCACAGCATAACAGTGGGCTCAGATTGAAATCAGCCATATTTGAGAACTCTTGCATTGAGAAACCGTTTGTTCAAACTTATCTTGAAAATGCCAGAAAAGTGTAACTTTTGTGACAACGTTTACAGCAACAAAAGTAACCGTGCTCGTCATGAACGCACTGTCCATGCTGATGAGAAAGGTATACCCGTATACCGCTGTTCAATTTGTCCAGTTACTCGCCGTCAATTATCTGAAATTCAAATTCACCTCTCTGACTGCCATGGTAGATTTACAAATCTTTGTCATTATTGTAATCTTGCTTTCAACGACAAAAACTCGTTTAACGAACACATCAGAAAACAACACGTGTTACCTGTTCTTGACAACTCGAGAGTTGTCAATCCAATTGTTCATCAACAGGGACAACAACAACAACAACGACAACAGCAGCAACAACAACAACAACAACAACAACAACAACAACAACAACAACGAGGTACCCTCACAGAGTCAGCCTTTAGAAAGAGTCTCCAGTCTTATCGTATTGTAGATAGTAACAACACCGTTGGCCTTCTCGATTTCATGACTGCTCAGAGAGATGAAATCAGTGACATTATAGAACAAAAAACATTGAACGAAGGTCCACAAAAAGTTCAATTCAGTGCGAAACTATCACTTCATAAAGAAGCGCGCGACAACGGAGAAGCATCGGACAATGATATCTACGCCAATTCTGAAATGACACCTGCTCATCATCAATTGTCTGACGAAACGTTTTTTCACATGGTGGAAAAGATGCTCACTGTCCTCTTCGTATTCGCATCTAATGGAAGTGGTTGGATTCTTCAAAAAATTCTGTGGGTTGATTTAAAATTCGCTAAATTTTCGCCAATACGTGGTTCATCTTTTATTGAGCTGCCCCTCTGTCTTCGTAATCAACGCTTTTTATTGAATATACGCAACCATGATGATTTCCAATGTTTCAACTACTGCTTCACCGCTTGGTACCACGAACTGCACGGACCCAACTTAGCTGACCCTTCACGAGACATTAGAACACAATTGACTAACCCGGCTACATACACGAAACCTGAGGCTACCAAACCCCGCGGTGAGTTTTCTATGCCAATGGGCTTTCACGATATTCATCAGTTCGAAATCATGAATGACGTGCAGGTCAACGTGTTTCAATTTTCAAAAGGAGACCTCCTTCCTATGTACGTCTCCAATAACAAGAACATTGCACCAACGATGGATCTTCTACTCCTGTTTAACGAAGATGTACATCATTATGTTCTGATCAATAACCTCATTAAACTGGTATGCACTGTGAAAGAAAAACAGTTCACAAACAATTTGCGTCATTGCAGGAACTGTTTTGCTTTTTCCCACTCTGAAGAGCAACATCAAGTTCACGATGATGCATGTCGAAACCATGCACCAGCAACAATAAAGATGCCCGGCGATGATAAAAATTCTTTCCGGTTCAAAAATTTTAAGGCGCGATGGTTTGCTCCATTCACTATTTACTTCGACTTTGAGTCGTTTCTAATGCCAGTCTCATCTTGTCCAGCTAATCCGGACGCATCTTCAACTGAAGTTATCGAACAACACATACCCTCCGGTTTTGCTCTGACTTTGATTGAGAACGGTTTTTCAACACCAAAAGAATTCGTTATCGATAGCTCCGAAAACTGCATGACAAATTTTATTAAAAAACTACATGAGATGGCGCGAGAAGTATACTATTCAAAGAGACGCTTTCCGATATATTTGGGACAAGTGCCAAATCGAAGTAGTACAATTGAGTGTTGGATTTGTGAAGAACCTTTCGGACCCGAAGATACAAAAGTGTTGGACCATTGCCACCACCGCGGAGATTTCCTTGGTTTTGCTCATGAAAAGTGCAACTGGATAAGACACACAATCAATTTCACTCCTGTAATTGGTCACAACATCGCTAACTACGACCTTCATCACGTATGCTTGGCACTTCGAGAAATTGAGCCATCAACAACAATAAACGTCATCCCATCTACAGATGAGAAGTACATATCGATGACGTTCGGTGTCCTAATCAAAACAGTCACGGGGAGAGATGGAAAAGTCAGAAAAATTTACGAATATTTACGTTTCATCGATTCTTTCAAGTTTTTAACTTCATCCTTAGAAAAGTTAGTTCCTAACCTACCCGCTTCGGCTTTCGCAATTTTCGATTCAATGTTCGATAGTGACCAGTCAGCTGATGCTCTAAATTTGATTAAAGAGAAAGGAATATACCCCTATTCGTACATGACTGACCGCTCAAAGTTCGCAGAAACAGAACTTCCCCCACTCGAAAAGTGGAAAAACAGCCTAGACAATGGAAAATTGCAAATAACAGAGGATGAACTGCAAAAAGCAAAAACTGTTTTTGATACTTTCCAATGTTGTAACCTTGAAGGATATCATAACTTATATCTGAAGTGCGATACACTCTTGCTTGCGTGCGTGTTTGAAGAGTTTCGGAGACTGTGTATGAACACATATGGACTGGACTGCGCACATCACTACAGTGCCTCAAACCTCGCTCAAAATTTGCCGGGCCAATATTCAATTGTTGACAAATCGAGAACATCTGGAAATTGTTGAAAATATGATTAGAGGAGGTCTCGCATCGGTGTACGATGAACGTTACTTCAAGGCGAACAACAAGTATATGGAGAATTACGACAGTGCGCTCGAGTCGACTTTTGGTTTCATGGTAGATGCTAACAACTTGTATGGTGGCGTCATGAAAACAGAGCATCTACCTGTTGGTGACTTTTTGCTGGTGGAAGTCCCACTCGAGCAGGTACTCAATACACCAACAGATTCTCCCATAGGTTACATCCTTGAAGTAGATTTGATGTACCCACACAATATACGAGACCTCCATCGTGATTTCCCTCTCGCGCCAACAAAAGAATTAGTCCCCGATGAGTGGTTGAGCACTTACCAGAGAGAGTTGAAGTTCAATGTCAACATGCCGCGGTCATCTGTCCTCAAGTTACTACAAACCGTTACGGACAAAAAGCGGTACACGCTCCATTACCGGAATCTTCAACTTTATGTACAACTTGGTCTGGTTGTTGACAGAGTACATCGCGTGCTCCAATTCTCGCAAGAAAACTGGATGGAGCCCTATATCAGATTAAACACGGAAAAAAGACAGACCGCGCGGAACAAATTCGAAGAAAATTTGTTCAAACTTATGAACAATAGCGCTTATGGTAAAACCTGTGAGTCAAAAAGAAGGAGAATGAAACTTACCTTAGCGCAGAATGCAGATCAAGTGCTCCAGAATGTCTCACGCTTTACCTTCAAGACATTCAAAATTTTCGGCGAAAATTTAGCTGCTATCACGCACGAGCCAAAGAGAATCTTTTGGGATAAGCCAACAATTGTTGGCGCGACAATTCTAGAATTAGCTAAATTTCAAATGTATAGGTTTCACTATAATATAATGAAGCCGCATTTTGATTGTCGCCTGCTATATTCTGACACAGACAGTCTTTTATATAAAATTCGATCTGACGAGTTCTACAAGGAATTAGCAGCAAAACCCAATATTTTGTCGGAGTTTGATTTTTCAAATTACCCTAAGGAGCATCAACTTTTCAACAACAACAACAAACTCGTCGTTCTCAAATACAAAGATGAATTCGCCGGAAAACTCATCGACGAGTTTGTTTCGCTGAAGCCGAAGTTATATTCCATAACTTCAACAGGTAAAACAGATTTATGTTCATTTATAACTTTTGTGTTATTATGGTTAGTCATTATCACACATACATCACACTAAAGTTCAAGAGAAGCAAGCAAGCATTTCTTTGAAAAACTTTCTGAGGACAAATTGATAAAACTTCTCGCAACTTTTTTGTATTTAGATTCCCGAAAAATCTCTGCAAAAGGTGTTACCAGAGCTGCCAGGGAACAATTAACGCACCAGAAATACAAAGACGCTCTGTTCCTCTCATCTACACTACGAACACCGAACAAAAGAATTGTGTCAGACCGTCACGTTCTACAGACTGTTTCAATTAATAAATTGTCCCTGAGTCCATTCGATGACAAACGTTTCATTCTTGAGGGCGGTATAAAAACATTGCCGTACGGTCATGCCGACGCAATTGAAGCCACTGATCTTGAAAGTGATCCAGAGTGGGATGCACCGACGCAAGATGAAATCGAGGATCTCTTTGGGGAAGAATGGGAAACGGATAATGAGTCGGACAGCACGCTCCCTGCTTCTACTGAAAGTTGGCAGCCACCCGATCCTGCCCTTGAAAGTTGGGAGCCACCTGATCCCGGATTCAACAGAATAATAAACGAATCGGACTTGGATAGTGACGATAATGTCGATTTTGAGGCAGTAATTGACGAAGAATCTCCAATCAATTGTCCATTCATAGATTATGAAGCTGTTGAATCTGAGGACGGAAGAGAAATAACCGATTCGGAGGAGGAAGAAGCAATACCACCGCGTAAAAGGGGTCGACGCACATAAAAAACAGCAATTTTCAGCCTTATTTTTACGTCTGTAATTGTTAAGATTGTGTTTTATGATTTATATTTCAATTAAAACTGTTTAACCTACTCTATTTTATCCCCATTTGTATATATTTTCCCTATGACACTTCAAAAAATTTAAATATTTGCATTTTTTCGTTCATTTCGTGCTAATTTTGTAATTTTTCGTTAAAAATGGCTCCATTTTTGTTCAAAACCCATTTCAAAACTCTAACCTACCCGTGCTTAACACTGGTTTCAGTAACAACGCGTTTTGTCGTGATTTGTAACCTTTCGATTGTACAGATTTTGTGTTCAGTTTTGGTTCAATTTCTCAACCCAAGTTTGTGTTGTTTAGCTAAATTTCAATTGCTAGATTTGAGCAAATTGCGTGGTTTGGTTCTACAGTAAATTCACAGTTTATATCCAGTCTTTCTGATAAGTCTAAATATTTCACTCTTTGATAAGAATAAATAATTCCCTCAAAGGAGGGGGGAAATGTTTGGATAATAATTCGGCATAAACCGAATAATTCCTTCAAAAGCGGGAAATGGAGGGGGAATAGGTTTGGATAATAATTCGGCCGGAAGGGAGCTGTCCCTGCATGTAAAAGGTTGGGTTGTCCTATCCCATGCAAAAGGTTGGGTTGTCATAGCGCATGTATCGGGTTGGGTTGTCCTTCCCAATGCAAAAGGTAGGGTTGTCCTCAGGACAACCCTATCTCTTACATGGGATGACAACCCCCCCGATCTTCCATGGTGTATACGTTACTACTCCCGTTAGAGCATACAGAGTAAAGGCCAAACAAAATATCACTGTCATTTTCACAGAAATTCTTTGTTTCTAGCTCCACTTTGTAAATCCAGCTTCGAAAATTGGAAACCCACAAAAATTCAAAAATTTATTGCAATTTATTCCTCGTTTACTCAGCGATTTAATAATTTCTTCAATCATATGAATTTGGTTCACAGTGACATTTTAGAGAGCCTCAAAATAAGCAGCCCTTGATATAAACCACATAGGCTCACGTGCAAATTGTATTGCAAAAAGCTTGCAAATTAAACAGAGGTGACCAGATATGAATATTTTTAGGAGTCATCAAGACAGATGCGTACCAGTATCTCTCGTCAATGGCATACAGTTTGGCTCCCCTCTCCCTTGACATCTGATCCATCATCTGTTGTAACCTCAAATTACACCCTACTCCTCCAACTATCAACACGTCATCACTCCCACAATGTGCCATTGCACGCTCTGAAACACTTATAGATGTCCATGATCTACACTGAATTGTAGCCATGGCCCAAAAGCGAAAATTAGATCATCCACTTCTCGCAGCTTTTTCCGTTTAAAACTGATTTCAAATATTTAGAGACTTGTATTAAAGGTACGACGCCTGCTACTTTTTACAGTGTATATTGTTTATCGCTAACCATAAATACCAAGAAAACTGGCTTTGAATTATATTTTTCAGAAAGTTGGGAATGTCAATTTCATTTTGAGAACAATTCTAACTTAAATTTCATTAGTCAATTAAAATAGAATTTTCGGATGTACGCATTTCAATGCGAGCGATCTAACGGATCTACACTTGCACGATGAACAAGGTGTGAACACAGCCGAAAGAATCCCGGAAGTGATTCGAAGTCGTCTTCGACGAAAACAAGTATTTCAAAAAACTATTATCCAGTGGAAGAACACATCGAAGCACAGAAATCACAGACTAGACTGAAGTCGAACAAACGATATAATGTTCCTAGAATAAACATAGCTGGCAGATTGCCAGAATATAGCCGCAATAGCGTTGTAGATCTGCAGCCTAAAAAACAAAGAAAGACAAAAAACTTCTTTTCATTAAATGCTGAGATGATATATTTTGATAAAGAACCTGATGCACTTATTGCTTCTTCTAGTAGCTGCTCGAAAAAAACCACAATTAGAGTGAAACGCACTCAAGTAACCTTATATCTTTGAATTAAAAGAAAAGTCAATTTCAGAGTGACGAAGTCATCTTTGAGAGTGAGGTAGTAAGTCGTGTGTGACCGAAAACTTAATCACGCGAATGAACAAAAAACTCACTCCAGCAACAGTGCAATGAGATTACGCACGCAATTCAATTGAAATTGCATGACCGATTGAACAAAAAGGCGATTTGATGTGATTGTGACGTCACATGGTCGTAACAAAAATCTTGACGAAGAAAAAAGACCAAGGTCAATAACATCCCCAGCTATAGCGTTGCGGCTAAAAAATATATAGCCGGAAAATTGCCGGAAAAGAGCCACCGTTTACGCGCCTCATGCACATCGGGATAGAAATAAAAAAGAATAACATGGAAATTGACCGATTTTTTTGTTTTTTTATTGTCAAAAAGTTCTTATTTAGCGTGCAATTGCAGTTAGATTCTAAAAACATACTTAATTCAGCTTATAAACTGAGCGCTATTAAGCTTAATACTAATTTTAGTCAGCAGCCACTCTAAAGCACTTTGATAACCTAATGCTCTACGACAGGGTAAACACTTGAAGAAAATTGCCGAAAAAAATTTCATAGCCGGAAGAGTTTCGGAAACAACTCGAATTCGTTTTCATTAAAACAATAGACTTCCAAATAACAATTATCTATTGGTAGATTGCAGAAAGAAAGAACATACCAATTAAGAGAAGTTGGTTAAAATGTAAATCAACCTAAAATTAAGGAATATTCACTTAGTTTTCATGTAGTACAAGTACACATTCAACGAAGACTATAGAGATGCTAACATAAAATCCAGCAAGCCATAAAAATCTCGAAAAATCTTATCGAAAAAAATGGTATCAAATTTCAATTTTATCAAATCCACTAAAACAAAGCAATTGACAAAATAATGCCAAAATAGCTTTAAAAATACTCGAAGTAGCTTAAAAACCCTTTAGTGCAAAACACCCTTTAATTTCCATAAAACTCTTATACGCTATCAACACAACTCAAATTTTATAAATTTAACCTAAATTAACCATTTACCAAAAACTAACAATTCACCAAAAATCTAATTTCATTCAACAAATTTAAAACTATAAAAATTGGATTGACAAAAAGCCGCATGTGAACACAAAAATTTATTCGGTTAGAAAAAACCTCATCACACCAACAATTCTCATTTTATTTCCTTTAAAATAGGAACAAATAAACGATCTTTTCTCGTATAATTTATTCGTATAATAGGAGTGAATATAAAAACCACATCTTCTTCGATCAATTTGAGAACGTTAACATCGAACAAAAATCGAAATAAAAAGTTAACAAGAAATAATTGCCAATTTCTTGATCTTTTTGACATACTCTCAGCAAAAATAATGACTTATGCCAGAAAAACGAAAACTAATGATTAAAAAATCTTTTGAGCAACAGTAGTGTCATTTCCCACGGAATGAAAAAAGTCAAAGCAAAAGGCAAAAAGTCGCAAGAATAAGCTGAAAATACCGAAATCACTGAAAATTTCCAAATTAATATAACACCTGAATTAATTGCCCACATACGACCAAACACTAGCAAACGTCAAAACAAGCATAAATTATGATTATAACCTATTCAAAACTCCATATAACCAAAAACAATAACAAAAAGCAGTAGGGATGGTGAATACTAATGATTAAAAAATCTTTTGAGCAATAGTAGTGTCATTTCCCACGGAATGAAAAAAGTCAAAGCAAAAGGCAAAAAGTCGCAAGAATAAGCTGAAAATACCGAAATCACTAAAAATTTCCAAATTAATACAACACCTGAATTAATTGCCCACATACGACCAAACACTAGCAAACGTCAAAACAAGCATAAATTATGATTATAACCTATTCAAAACTCCATATAACCAAAAACAATAACAAAAAGCAGTAGGGATGGTAACTGAGACTTATTAGAACGAAGTTCAAAAAGCGGGCGTCAAATATTGGGCTTTATTGAGTTATCTCATTTGTATTTTAGATTCCGTTTTTCGATAATTACTCTGTTGATTCGATATTGCTTTGCGGTGCACTGCAAAAGAAGCACGTTGAGCAAACTAAGAGAACGAAGAAAACGGCCAAGAGAAGTCAAAAAGATTTCACACAATATGTTGAACTAAGGTAGATCGAAACTTTTTCGACAAAATAAAACAAAAACATAGCAGGAAAGGTCCCGACCAATAATTCAAAGAATTTTTATTGACTAAAGAAAAGAGGAGATCTAGAAATGAGCCCAAAAATCATTTAGAAAAAAATTCACTAAAAGATCGAAAAAGGTGAAAATCAAAGTCAAATCGGCACATGTTAAAATTATTATCTTCATGAACCGATCTTCAAAAAAACAGCGCAGTTAATACAGTTCACAATCTTGGTATTATAAAAAAATGCCCACTATAATAGCCGGCTGAGATAATGAGGGCAGCTATTAAAAAATTTTAAACCAAAAATGCTAGAAAAAGTCGCACGTAATTATGAAATTTCCCTCGTACCTTAATTTCTCGCTCTCAAAACAGCAGTATGAACAAAGATTTTGCTCCCCAGTCTGCATTTTCGTTTCGTTCAGCAATTACACCATTCCATTATTCACTCCAATAAAATTGATTAAAAAAGAATTCTGCAATACCCATCTTCGAGTCTTTAAAAACTGAAAAACCATGGCGCATATTTGGGTGGTGAAAACTGACAATTAAGTGCACTAAAATCTATCTTTCAAATTTAGTTATTTCCACTAAAAATTTGTCTTGAAAATTAAGCACAACTGAGCTCATTTAAAACATGGGTCAGTCACCCAAATTGCATCACAACTGTCTTCATAAGGCAGAAAAGAAATCTAAAGTCAAGCATAAAAAACTTGACGTCTAATGAAGTCAGATCAAAAGCACATACAAGCCCCAAAATGACCCAAAATCATCTCAAGATCAAATTGCATTTCAGAACACTTAATTGGCATTGCGACGGCAGTGGGAAAATGATCTCTGAACCCTATCAAAAATTCAGTCAAATGTTCAAAACTACGTCATAATTTTGAAGGAAACATTTACTGACCAGTGACTTCAATAAGCATGGCAAACACGGTCTCCTGAAGAGAGAAACAAAGATCTGCCTTCGAGTACTTGTCGCCTTTGAGCCAGTTGTTCGCCCTGTCTTCTATGAAGCTGAGCAAACCTGAAACAAATCAAGGAGGCTTTTTCAAATAAGCAAAACTGGTTACAACTCACATTGCCTGTTTTTAAATTAAAAATAAACATAAACCGACAAACGTCGGATAAATCACTCTTGAACGACTGGCGAGCGGATCAATTTAGAGGGAAGGGGGCATAGGCTGGAGAAACTTCTATGATGTAAAAACTTCTGACTAGGGAGGGGTTCGAAGAACCCGACCTCCGGGAAGAGAATCTTGGACAGTAACATAATTAGTTTGGACAGTAACATAATCAGAATCCCATAAAGAGTTTCATTTATGACAACAAACTTAATTCCTGAATGCTCGCAATTGAAATCACTCAGAAAAATAAGAAAACTGTCAAGCAAAAATTTTGAATGAAAAGGCTACGAACTGTCCTCTCCCATAATTAGTTTCATTTATGACAACAAACTTAATTCCTGAATGCTCGCAATTGAAATCACTCAGAAAAATAAGAAAACTGTCAAGCAAAAATTTTGAATGAAAAGACACGCACGTTTACAGTAATTGTTTCAAACCCGCATCCATTGTCCTTGAAGTAGAGATGATATCTTAATTATTCGAAAGCCCAACTTATAGAAGTCCATTTTGAACTAAAGCAAGTCATGCATGATCACAAACCAGACCTCGCTACTGGCCTAAAAACTTACAAACAGAGTGAGAAATGACATTACTCACACATACTTAGTTGCAAAGCGGAAGTCATATAAAAATGAAGAGCAAATAATTGCAAGACTCATCGACGAAGACGTAAAAAATATAGCTGGCAGATCGCCAGAAAACAAGTCGATACACCTACAGTCTCAAAAAGACAATAAAAAATTAAGACCGAAAAAGTGAACATTAAAAAGACAATAAAAAATTAAGACCGAAAAAGTGAAAAAGTTCTTTAAAATGTGAACATACATGTTCTTTATTGGGTTCCCTCAAACAACCTCCAATTCGAGTGACATATACTTAATTGACCTTATCTCCTTTGAAGTAAGCAAGTCTCTGAGAGTGAGGTAATTTTTGGGAGGGAGGTAAGTCGCGTAACCAAAAACTTAATCGAGCTAAAGAAAAATTATACCCCCAATAAGAGTAAAATTGATCTCACAAACAATTTCATGAATGAATGCACAAAAAGCAGATTTGAAACAAGTGTGATGTCGTGACAAAACAGCTCCGCTCAGCCATAGCTATCGCAGCTACCAAGAGCTACAATGGGATCAAAAAGTCTCCCTATTGCTTTGCGCTATAATCAATACGAGTTAAAAGAACATCAATTTAACACTAACCAACATTAACTCTAATAAATCTAATAGTTAAATGCAATACTAATTCGGATAAATTAAAAGCCACTCAAACTCTTTTCCAACAAACTCTTTAAAAAAAAACAAATTTCCAGGACTTAATTTTTCGACCTAATAAAGCAATATTTTTTTTTACATAACTCGTCAAGATTAATGAACACATCAGGAAAATATTCGCGGAAAAGACTGATATGAAGAAATAAATCAAAGAGAAGATAACAGCACATGGGAGTCAAAGCGAAGGCAATTTACTGTTGTCACAAACTATTCCAAAAATTTAAAGAGAGAGTTGAATCAAGTAATTGTAACCTCCTAAGCAAAAAGTCTCCACGTTGGCAAATCCATTGCCCTCAAGTAGATTTTATCTTAATTTTTCACGCTAGTGACTTAAAAATTCGCAAATTTAGTGAAATGACATTTCTTGCATAAATACTTGAAAAGCGGAAATCACTTAAGAGAAGTCAATAGTTGCAAGACTCACCGATGAAAATGATGAAAATGTCTTAAAAAGACAGCATGCAGATCGCCCGATAAAACGTTGTACACCTGAGGTCTCAAAATGACAAAGAAAGTTTTTTTACTAAGTGCTGAGATGTCATATTTTCTTAAGGAATTGTGTAACATACGTGTTCTTTATTGGGTTGCCTCAAAAAAAGCTTCAATTCGAGTGACATATTCTTAGTTGGCCTCATCTCTTTATTTTAAAGTTAACGAGTCTCAAAGAAGTCATTTAAAACTACTATCTCCAATAAGTGAAAATCGATCACGCGCGCAATTTCATGAATGAAAGCTCGAAAGCCAATTTTGAACAAGGTGTGATGTGGTCTTCGTAAAACAGCTCCGCTCAGCAATAGCTATCCCAACCATTAAAAACAACAATAATATCAATAACAGACTCCCTGTTGCTTCGTAGCTGTTAATAACACCAGTTACAACTCAGATTGCCTTCGTCCTCGTTATATTAAAAAAACTTTATTACATAAAATTTGAACTAGGTCGACTTTAAAAACTCGTGAAAAGGTCATGCATTGATGTATGACGCCCAAAAGTTAGTAAGTAAAGAAGCTATTCATCTAAGTGGAATTCTTGTTGACTTCCATGGAGCTAAATTTTGTGGATAATCGGGCTGGTATGCCCTATGTCCCAATGCCTGACATTTAGTCCCAATGTCTGACATTCTGACTAAATCGCATAGAAAAAGAAAACACTCAATCTCAAAAATTTGTACAGAACATTAACAGTGAGAAAGCAAAAAAATTAACTTCGAACTAATTTCACATATCAAGATCAAAATTTGGCGCGAAATAAACTCTTTTAATACAAGCCGATTTAAAACAAATAATTTCCAACCAAAATCAAACAAAAACGAATTCAATCGACAAATCCTGCGTATTTCTGCCTGCTTCTCTAACCCTGTCAATAAGTTATTGCCCAAAAAGACAAAACAGAGGGTGGCCTGTGCAACAAAGTTCATCGAGAAAACCCGCCAGAGTCAGTGTCAAAGAGAGAGATAGATAGAGAGAGAGAGAGAGCAGAGATATGTGCGAAAAGAGTGTTTGTGCGTGTGTGAGAGAACAGAGATCACGCCACACTAAAATGAAAGAACCCTTGCTGAAAGACAGAGAAGGGTGCTAGATAGCCTATGTGTCTTTGAGACATAAAGGGAAGAGAGAGAAGAGCAAGAAAGAGAGGGAGAGAGAGAAGAGATAGAGTTAAAAAGTGTAGAAGTAAAACTGTCGATTTGAAGTAGATCTGAAGTAAAACTGTCGATAGCAGATATTTATAAAAAAAAAGGCCCGATTGAAACCCAAAATCAGAAGTTCGATTGAAAGAGATTCGAGTTAGGAATTGTGTAACATACGTGTTCTTTATTGGGCTGCCTCAAAAAAAGCTTCAATTCGAGTGACATATACTTAGTTGGTCTCATGTCCTTATTTTAAAATAAGCGAGTCTCAGAGAAATCATTAAAAATTACTATCTCCAATAAGTGAAAACCGATCACGCGCACAATTTTATGAATGAAAACTCGAAAGCCAGATTTGAACAAAATGTGATGCCAAGTGGTCACAACTATTAAAAACAACAATAATAACAATGACAGTCGCCCTATTGCTTCGTAGCTGCTAAAAACACGAGTTACAACTAAGATTGTCTCCGTCTTCGGTGTTATATTTAAAAAAACTTTATTACATAAATTTTGAACTAGGTTGACTTTCAAAATTCGTGAAAAGGTCATGTATTGAAGCATGACACCCAAAAGTTAGCAAGAAAAGAAGATATTCATTTAGGTGGAATTCTTGTTGACTTTCATGGAAATAAATTTTGTGGATAATCGGGCTGGTACCGCTCTAAGTAAGCATTCTATGCATTATGCAAAAAAAATATTCCCAAAAACTTAGTCCCAATGTATGACATTCTGACTAAATTGCATGGAATAAGAAAACACTCAATTTCAAAAATTTCTAAACAACATTAAAATTGAGAAAGCAAAAAATTAACTTCGAACTAATTTCACATATCAACATCACAAATTGGCGCGCAATAAACTCTTTTAAAACAAGCTAATTTGAAACAAATTATTTCCAACCAAAATCAAGCAACAATGAATTCAATCGTCAAATCCTGTGTATTTCTGCCTGCCTCTCTAACCCTGTCAATAAATTATTGCCCAAAGAGACAAAACAGAGGGTGGCCTGTGCAACATAAATCATCGAGAAAACCCGCCAGAGTCAGTGTCAAGAGAGACAGAGAGAGAGAGAGAGAGAGAGAGAGAGAGAGAGAGGAAGAGAGAGAGAGAGAGAGAGAGAGCAGAGACAAGTGTGAAAAGAGTGTTTGTGTGTGAGAACAGATCGCGCCACACTATTAAAAGAAGGAACCCTTGCTGAAAGACAGAGAGAGAAGTGTGCTAGATAGCCTGTGTGTCTTTGAGACATAAATGGAAGAGAGAGAAGAGCAAGAAAGAGAGAGAGAGAGAGGGAGAGAGAGAGAGAAGAGAGAGAGCGAGTTAATTGTAGGAAGTAAAACTGTCGATTTGAAGTAGATCTGAAGTAAAACGGTCGATAGTAGACATTTATAGAAAAAGTTCATATTGAAACCCAAAAACAGAAGGTCGATTGAAAGAGATTCCAGTTAGGGAATTGTGTAACATACGTGTTCTTTATTGGGCTGCTTCAAATTAGCTTCAATTCGAGTGACATACACTTAATTAGCCTCATGTCCTTATTTTAAATTAAGCAAGTCTCAGAGAAGTCATTAAAAATTACTATCTCCATTAAGTGAAAATCGATCACGCGCGCAATTTCACGAATGAAAACTCGAAAGCCAGATTTGAACAAGATGTGATGCCAAGTGGTCGCAACTATTAAAAACAATAAGATCAATAACAGTCTCCCTATATCTTCGTAGCTGCTAATAACATGAGTTACAACTCAGATTGCCTTTGTCCTCGGTGTTATATTTAAAAAAAACTTTATTACATAAATTTTGAAATAGGTTGACTTTCAAAACTCGTAAAAAGTCATGTATTGAAGCATGACACCCCAAAAGTTAGCAAGTAAAGACGCTATTCATCTAAGTGGAATTCGTTGACTTTCAAGGAGATAAATTTGGTGGATACTCGGGCTGGTATCGCTCTAAGTAAGCATTCTATGAATCGAGCAAAAATAAATATTCCGAACAGTTTAGTCCGAATGTCTTCTGACATTCTGACTAAATCGCATGGAACACGAAAACACACAATTTCGCAAAAAATTTCTACAGAATATTAAAAGTGAGAAAGCAAAAGCTTAACTTTAACTAATTTCACATATCAAGATCAAAATTTGGCGCGAAATATACTCTTTTTATACAAGCTGATTTATAACAAAAATTTTCCAACCAAAATCAAGGAACAAAAAATTCAATCGTAAATCCTGCGTATTTCTGCCTGCCACTCTAACCCTGTCAATAAGTTATTGCCCAAAGAGACAAAACAGAGGGTGGCCTGTGCAACATAGTTCATCGAGAAAACCCGCCAGAGTCAGTGTCAAAGAGAGAGACAGACAGAGAGAGAGAGAGAGAGAGAGAGAGCAGAGACAAGTGTGAAAAGAGTGTTTGTGTGTGAGAGAACAGATCGCACCGCGCTGTAAGAAAAAAGAACGTTTGCTGAAAGACAGAGAGAAGGCCGCTAGATAGCCTGTGTGTCTTTTAGACAGAGGAGAGAGAAGAGCGAGAGAGAGAGAGAGAGAGAGAGAGAGAGAGAGAGAGAGAGTTAAAAACATTAGGAAGTAAAACTGTCGATTTGAAGTAGATATCAAGTAAAACTGTGAAAAGTAGATATTTATTTAAAAAGGCCCGATTGAAACCCAAAATCAGAAGGTCGATTAAAAGAGTCAACATTCAAAACGAACAGATCTGGAAAACAGATTGAAATTGTAAAACCAATATCTTTTGGGAGTTTCTGCAGAGCCTTTGAAGCTGCGTTAAACTTTTAAAAGACAAGGATAATGATGTTAACAAAACATTACGCAAAATATGATGTATAGAACGCTTGCTAGAAGAACATTACCAAATTTGGCTCATAGGTTAATTTTTAAGATAGCGTTTGAGAAACTAACTGGGTGTCTGGATGATCTCTCCTCATCGTGCTTAGTCGCAGCGGAGGAATCAGTTCAAAAATGGTCAACGTCCGCTCCAACTATGTCAAGGATATTACATTGTTAAACACAAGTAGTCATCTTTCATACTAAGTTGTAAAATTTTCGCTTTCAGTTTCTCATTCAACAAAACCACTGCTTTCTAGAAAAAAAAGTTTTTAAGATGCTCTGTGTTGTTCTAAGGAAGAAAAAGTTTTGTTAGTAGAGAACTGTTGTTTCAAGTAAAAACCTAAAGAATGGACTAGCATTTTGCGCCTAAAAATTTTGCATTTTCGATGTTTTCAACGTTTGTTATTTGAAAAAAAAATACTTAGTTCAGGTTTTAAATGAATTCAATTTATTTCTTGCAGATCTTCAGTTAAAGTTAAGTTCAAGTTAAACCGCTTTTGCAGTCAGATTTTGATTGAAATATTGAAACACTCATAAGAGTTCCCAGCTGAAGGTATGAAAAGCAAAATAGATCAAACAATTCTTTAGTGCTAAAGAAAAAGCACTAAAGTCATTAAAAATTACTATCTCCATTAAGTGAAAATCGATCACGCGAGCAATTTCACGAATGAAAACTCGAAAGCCAGATTTGAACAAGATGTGATGCCAAGTGGTCGCAACTATTAAAAAAAACAATAAGATCAATAACAGTCTCCCTATATCTTCGTAGCTGCTAATAACACCAGTTACAACTCAGATTGCCTTCGTCCTCGTTATATTAAAAAAACTTTATTACATAAAATTTGAACATGGTCGACTTTAAAAATTCGTGAAAAGGTCATGCATTGATGTATGACGCCCAAAAGTTAGTGAGTAAAGAAGCTATTCATCTAAGTGGAATTCTTGTTGACTTCCATGGAGCTAAATTTTGTGGATAATCGGGCTGGTATGCCCTATGTCCCAATGCCTGACATTTAGTCCCAATGTCTGACATTCTGACTAAATCGCATAGAAAAAGAAAACACTCAATCTCAAAAATTTGTACAGAACATTAACAGTGAGAAAGCAAAAAATTAACTTCGAACTAATTTCACATATCAAGATCAAAATTTGGCGCGAAATAGACTCTTTTAATACAAGCCGGTTTAAAAAAAAAATTTCAAACCAAAATCAAACAACAACGAATTCAATCGACAAATCCTGCGTATTTCTGCCTGCCTCTCTAACCCTGTCAATAAGTTATTGCCCAAAGAGACAAAACAGAGGGTGGCCTGTGCAACAAAGTTCATCGAGAAATCCCGCCAGAGTCAGTGTCAAAGAGAGAGATAGATAGATAGATAGATAGATAGAGAGAGAGAGAGAGCAGAGACAAGTGTGAAAAGAGTGTTTGTGTGTGAGAGAACAGATCGCACCGCGCTGTAAGAAGAAAGAACCTTTGCTGAAAGACAGAGAGAAGGCCGCTAGATAGCCTGTGTGTCTTTTAGACATAGAGAAGAGAGAGAAGAGCGAGAGAGAAAGAGAGAGAGAGAGAGTTAAAAACTGTAGGAAGTAAAACTGTCGATTTGAAGTAGATATGAAGTAAAACTGTGGAAGGTAGATATTTATTTAAAAAGGCCCGATTGAAACCCAAAATCCGAAGGTCGATTAAAAGAGTCAACATTCAAAACGAACAGATCTGGAAAACAGATTGAAATCGTAAAACCAATATCTTTCGGGAGTTTCTGCAGAGCCTTTAAAGCTGCGTTAAACTTTTAAAAGACAAGGATATTGATGTTAACAAAACATTACGCAAAATATGATGTATAGAACGCTTGCTAGAAGAACATTACCAAATTTGGCTCATAGGTTAATTTTTAAGATAGCGTTTGAGAAACTAACGGGGTGTCTGGATGATCTCTCCTCATCGTGCTTAGTCGCAGCGGAGGAATCAGTTCAAAAATGGTCAACGTCCGCTCCAACTATGTCAAGGATATTACATTGTTAAACACAGGTAGTCATCTTTCATACTAAGTAGTAAAATTTTCGCTTTCAGTTTCTCATTCATCAAAACCACTGCTTTCTAGAAAAAAAGTTTTTAAGATGCTCTGTGTTGTTCTAAGGAAGAAAAAGTTTTGTAAGTAGAGAACTGTTGTTTCAAGTAAAAACCTAAAGAATGGACTAGCATTTTGCGCCTAAAAATTTTGCATTTTCGATGTTTTCAACGTTTGTTATTTGAAAAAAAAATACTTAGTTCAGGTTTTAAATGAATTCAATTTATTTCTTGCAGATCTTCAGTTAAAGTTAAGTTCAAGTTAAACCGCTTTTGCAGTCAGATTTTGATTGAAATATTGAAACACTCATAAGAGTTCCCAGCTGAAGGTATGAAAAGCAAAATAGATCAAACAATTCTTTAGTGCTAAAGAAAAAGCACTAAAGTCATTAAAAATTACTATCTCCATTAAGTGAAAATCGATCACGCGAGCAATTTCACGAATGAAAACTCGAAAGCCAGATTTGAACAAGATGTGATGCCAAGTGGTCGCAACTATTAAAAAAAACAATAAGATCAATAACAGTCTCCCTATATCTTCGTAGCTGCTAATAACACCAGTTACAACTCAGATTGCCTTCGTCCTCGTTATATTAAAAAAACTTTATTACATAAAATTTGAACATGGTCGACTTTAAAAATTCGTGAAAAGGTCATGCATTGATGTATGACGCCCAAAAGTTAGTGAGTAAAAAAGCTATTCATCTAAGTTGTTAGCTGCTAATAACATGAGTTAACACTCAGATTGCCTTTGTCCGCGGTGTTATATTTAAAAAAAACTTTATTACATAAATTTTGAAATAGGTTGACTTTCAAAATTCGTAAAAAATCATGTATTGAAGCATGACACCCCAAAAGTTAGCGAGTAAAGACGCTATTCATCTAAGTGGAATTCGTTGACTTTCAAGGAGATAAATTTGGTGGATACTCGGGCTGGTATCGCTCTAAGTAAGCATTCTATGAATCAAGCAAAAATAAATATTCCGAACAGTTTAGTCCGAATGTCTTCTGACATTCTGACTAAATCGCATGGAACACGAAAACACACAATTTCGTAAAAAATTTCTACAGAATATTAAAAGTGAGAAAGCAGACGCTTAACTTCTAACTAATTTCACATATCAAGATCAAAATTTGGCGCGAAATATACTCTTTTTATACAAGCTGATTTATAACAAAAATTTTCCAACCAAAATCAAGGAACAATAAATTCAATCGTCAAATCCTGCGTATTTCTGCCTGCCACTCTAACCCTGTCAATAAGTTATTGCCCAAAGAGACAAAACAGAGCGTGGCCTGTGCAACATAGTTCATCGAGAAAACCCACCAGAGTCAGTGTCAAAGAGAGACAGAGAGAGAGAGAGAGAGAGAGAGAGAGAGAGAGAGAGAGAGCAGAGATAAGTGTGAAAAGAGTGTTTGTGTGTGAGAGAACAGATCGCACCGCGCTGTAAGAAGAAAGAATCTTTGCTGAAAGACAGAGAGAAGGCCGCTAGATAGCCTGTGTGTCTTTTAGACATAGAGAAGAGAGAGAGAGAGAGAAGAGCGAGAGAGAGAAAGAGAGAGAGAGAGAGAGAGAGAGTTAAAAACTGTAGGAAGTAAAACTGTCGATTTGAAGTAGATATGAAGTAAAACTGTGGAAAGTAGATATTTATTAAAAAAGGCCCGATTGAAACCCAAAATCAGAAGGTTGATTAAAAGAGTCAACATTCAAAACGAACAGATCTGGAAAACAGATTGAAATCGTAAAACCAATATCTTTCGGGAGTTTCTGCAGAGCCTTTAAAGCTGCGTTAAACTTTTAAAAGACAAGGATATTGATGTTAACAAAACATTACGCAAAATATGATGTATAGAACGCTTGCTAGAAGAACATTACCAAATTTGGCTCATAGGTTAATTTTTAAGATAGCGTTTGAGAAACTAACGGGGTGTCTGGATGATCTCTCCTCATCGTGCTTAGTCGCAGCGGAGGAATCAGTTCAAAAATGGTCAACGTCCGCTCCAACTATGTCAAGGATATTACATTGTTAAACACAAGTAGTCATTTTTCATACTAAGTAGTAAAATTTTCGCTTTCAGTTTCTCATTCAACCAAACCACTGCTTTCTAGAAAAAAAAGTTTTTAAGATGCTCTGTGTTGTTCTAAGGAAGAAAAAGTTTTGTAAGTAGAGAACTGTTGTTTCAAGTAAAAACCTAAAGAATGGACTAGCATTTTGCGCCTAAAAATTTTGCATTTTCGATGTTTTCAACGTCTGTTATTTGGAAAAAAAATACTTAGTTCAGGTTTTAAATGAATTCAATTTATTTCTTGCAGATCTTCAGTTAAAGTTAAGTTCAAGTTAAACCGCTTTTGCAGTCAGATTTTGATTGAAATATTGAAACACTCATAAGAGTTCCCGGCTGAAGGTATGAAAAGCAAAATAGATCAAACAATTCTTTAGTGCTAAAGAAAAAGCACTAAAGTCATTAAAAATTACTATCTCCATTAAGTGAAAATCGATCACGCGCGCAATTTCACGAATGAAAACTCGAAAGCCAGATTTGAACAAGATGTGATGTCAAGTGGTCGCAACTATTAAAAACAACAATAAGATCAATAACAGTCTCCCTATATCTTCGTAGCTGCTAATAACATGAGTTACAACTCAGATTGCCTTTGTCCTCGGTGTTATATTTAAAAAAACTTTATTACATAAATTTTGAAATAGGTTGACTTTCAAAATTCGTAAAAAATCATGTATTGAAGCATGACACCCCAAAAGTTAGCGAGTAAAGACGCTATTCATCTAAGTGGAATTCGTTGACTTTCAAGGAGATAAATTTGGTGGATACTCGGGCTGGTATCGCTCTAAGTAAGCATTCTATGAATCAAGCAAAAATAAATATTCCGAACAGTTTAGTCCGAATGTCTTTTGACATTCTGACTAAATCGCATGGAACACGAAAACACACAATTTCGTAAGAAATTTCTACAGAATATTAAAAGTGAGAAAGCAGACGCTTAACTTCTAACTACTTTCACATATCAAGATCAAAATTTGGCGCGAAATATACTCTTTTTATACAAGCTGATTTATAACAAAAATTTTGCAACCAAAATCAAGGAACAATAAATTCAATCGTCAAATCCTGCGTATTTCTGCCTGCCACTCTAACCCTGTCAATAAGTTATTGCCCAAAGAGACAAAACAGAGGGTGGCCTGTGCAACATAGTTCATCGAGAAAACCCACCAGAGTCAGTGTCAAAGAGAGACAGAGAGAGAGAGAGAGAGAGAGAGAGAGAGAGAGAGAGAGCAGAGATAAGTGTGAAAAGAGTGTTTGTGTGTGAGAGAACAGATCGCACCGCGCTGTAAGAAGAAAGAATCTTTGCTGAAAGACAGAGAGAAGGCCGCTAGATAGCCTGTGTGTCTTTTAGACATAGAGAAGAGAGAGAGAGAGAGAGAGAGAGAGAGAAGAGCGAGAGAGAGAAAGAGAGAGAGAGAGAGAGAGAGAGTTAAAAACTGTAGGAAGTAAAACTGTCGATTTGAAGTAGATATGAAGTAAAGATGTGGAAAGTAGATATTTATTAAAAAAGGCCCAATTGAAACCCAAAATCAGAAGGTTGATTAAAAGAGTCAACATTCAAAACGAACAGATCTGGAAAACAGATTGAAATTGTAAAACCAATATCTTTCGGGAGTTGCTGCAGAGCCTTTAAAGTAGAGAACTGTTGTTTCAAGTAAAAACCTAAAGTATTGACTAGCATTTTGCGCCTAAAAATTTTGCATTTTCGATGCTTTCAACGTTTGTTATTTGGAAAAAAATACTTAGTTCAGGTTTTAAATGAATTCAATTTATTTCTTGCAGATCTTCAGTTAAAATTAAGTTCAAGTTAAACCGCTTTTGCAGTCAGATTTTGATTGAAATATTGAAACACTCATAAGAGTTCCCGGCTGAAGGTATGAAAAGCAAAATAGATCAAACAATTCTTTAGTGCTAAAGAAAAAGCACTAAAGTCATTAAAAATTACTATCTCCATTAAGTAAAAATCGATCACGCGCGCAATTTCACGAATGAAAACTCGAAAGCCAGATTTGAACAAGATGTGATGCCAAGTGGTCGCAACTATTAAAAACAACAATAAGATCAATAACAGTCTCCCTATATCTTCGTAGCTGCTAATAACATGAGTTAACACTCAGATTGCCTTTGTCCGCGGTGTTATATTTAAAAAAAACTTTATTACATAAATTTTGAAATAGGTTGACTTTCAAAATTCGTAAAAAATCATGTATTGAAGCATGACACCCCAAAAGTTAGCGAGTAAAGACGCTATTCATCTAAGTGGAATTCGTTGACTTTCAAGGAGATAAATTTGGTGGATACTCGGGCTGGTATCGCTCTAAGTAAGCATTCTATGAATCAAGCAAAAATAAATATTCCGAACAGTTTAGTCCGAATGTCTTCTGACATTCTGACTAAATCGCATGGAACACGAAAACACACAATTTCGTAAAAAATTTCTACAGAATATTAAAAGTGAGAAAGCAGACGCTTAACTTCTAACTAATTTCACATATCAAGATCAAAATTTGGCGCGAAATATACTCTTTTTATACAAGCTGATTTATAACAAAAATTTTCCAACCAAAATCAAGGAACAATAAATTCAATCGTCAAATCCTGCGTATTTCTGCCTGCCACTCTAACCCTGTCAATAAGTTATTGCCCAAAGAGACAAAACAGAGGGTGGCCTGTGCAACATAGTTCATCGAGAAAACCCGCCAGAGTCAGTGTCAAAGAGAGACAGAGAGAGAGAGAGAGAGAGAGCAGAGATAAGTGTGAAAAGAGTGTTTGTGTGTGAGAGAACAGATCGCACCGCGCTGTAAGAAGAAAGAATCTTTGCTGAAAGACAGAGAGAAGGCCGCTAGATAGCCTGTGTGTCTTTTAGACATAGAGAAGAGAGAGAAAGAGCGAGAGAGAGAAAGAGAGAGAGAGAGAGAGAGAGAGAGAGTTAAAAACTGTAGGAAGTAAAACTGTCGATTTGAAGTAGATATGAAGTAAAACTGTGGAAAGTAGATATTTATTAAAAAAGGCCCGATTGAAACCCAAAATCAGAAGGTTGATTAAAAGAGTCAACATTCAAAACGAACAGATCTGGAAAACAGATTGAAATTGTAAAACCAATATCTTTCGGGAGTTTCTGCAGAGCCTTTAAAGTAGAGAACTGTTGTTTCAAGTAAAAACCTAAAGAATGGACTAGCATTTTGCGCCTAAAAATTTTGCATTTTCGATGTTTTCAACGTTTGTTATTTGGAAAAAAAAATACTTAGTTCAGGTTTTAAATGAATTCAATTTATTTCTTGCAGATCTTCATTTAAAGTTAAGTTCAAGTTAAACCGCTTTTGCAGTCAGATTTTGATTGAAATATTGAAACACTCATAAGAGTTCCCGGCTGAAGGATGAAAAGCAAAATAGATCAAACAATTCTTTAGTGCTAAAGAAAAAGATACTGGTTCATTTTTCTGAACAAGTGGAAGCACGAATATATGTTTTGAAGATAAAAGGTGCTGGACGAAATTGTAGGATATAAAGAGTTAAAACCTAAGCTAGGAGGGCGACATTATCATCAAGAAAAACTTGATAGGGCCGATAGAAAAGAGAAAGCTTTGCGATAAAAGCAGATAGCCAATTGATACAAAATAGTTGTTGTCTCAAGAAGTGTTGTCTCTGCGACCTTATAAAAGAGAAGGGTCTGAAGCTTGGGACGTGTTGTGCAAGAGACTAAAAATTTTCGAGAAAACACATTTGCAGAAAATAATACCCGATTCAACAAAGATGAAAACTTAAAGCATATAAAAAAATTCAATATAGTACTAGAGCCGAGGACATGCAGTTACACTTTTCTGAAGCCGATGAGTCAGCAAGTGACCAAATTTTAATCTGTTTTTTGAAGGGACTTCTACGTAAATTTGAACGTTTTTGTACGCTAGAGAAATAGGGTCACGATGAACTTGGATGGAAATAAACGTCATTCTGAAAGATTACGAAAGTATCAAAAACAACAAAAACACCGAGGATCAGAATCCGTTTTCTTTAGCCATGATCGAATTTGTTTCAATTGTCACAAAACTAGACAGATTACAAAATTTTGTAGAGCGCACAAGCGACAGCAAAACATAGTTAAAACAACGGTTTAAATGCAAAAAAGCTGGGCATATCTCCAAAAACTCTTAAATAACAAAAAAAATTTGAATGCCATGCATTGAAACATGAACCAAAAAACAATACCAAGGCAGGTCAAAATTCACTTTACAGAGAACAAGAGAAGAGGACATTTAGCTTCTTCACGAGAAAATTTTGCAACCAGCAATATCATTAAAGATACTTTTGCTCGTTTTGATAACCCGTTTCGTGGACTTCAGAATACCAACAAACGCATTTTTCTGTCTTAGGAAAAAAAGATAACGAGGGAAAACAATGAAGGGACAACAATAAAGAACTGAAAAAGATGGTTCCAAAAGATGCTTTATCACTAACTGATAGCCCCAGAAACCTGATTTCGTTTTCCAACGGCAGAGAGGCTGGTGAAGGTTTGTTTTGCGAAATTCGAAACTGGATTTTAATAAAACTTCAATTCCATTTGAATTTGGAAACGGATTGTTTGCCTGCAGGACTTTTCCTCGGAGGACTGTTTCAAAGCAAAATGCATTAAAGCAGAAATTTGATCAATGTGGTATAAAAAATGGAAAATAAAAAATCTTGAATTGAAGACTTTACCAGTTTTTCAAGGTTTTGAAAATAAAAGATTCACAAATTGATAGCAGGTTTATAAATTGAATAAGTTCAAAACAACAACCGTTTCGCAAAGATTGTATGCCAAAAGCAACTGAAACTTTTGACAAAGTTTACACAGATATCCTGGCACAGAAATTCTGCCGAAGTAATTTCCTTCAAAAATTCTGCTCCATATACTCCAAAAGGAAACTGGAAATTGAAAGATTGTGGGAACCTCTGTTGCTATAGCTCGCGGTTTCTTGGCTAGCACTTGCTTGTAGTTCAATTCGAATTGTTGAGTTGTAGTTGTTCTTCAAAGGTTTACTTAATTAGAACAAGCGATGATATCCTGGATAAATTTGAACAGCTTCGTGCCGATGTAGGAAGACATGGCAAGTTAATTTTTGACGGAAATGGAGATAAATTTTCCAATTTAAGCAGTACTGTTGGAATCCACAAAACTGAATTTAGGGAACCTCTGTTCCAGTGGCTCGCTGTTTCCTGGAAAACGCTTGTATATACAAAAAAAATTAAAGCTTTAACAAAACTTTACGTCAAAAATATGCTTCTGCAATCAATCTCTGCGAAAGCGCCTGATGAAAAGATGTACAAAACTAAATGTGCTATTTGTCATATTTTTTTTCTCGGTGCATTTATGCATGCTGCAAAACTATTTCAAGGAAAATTAGATCAGACCTCAACAGGAAACCCAAAAGGAGTAAGTGCTATTTGATTGGGTTTGAAGACAAAAATGGTGAACTCATGAACTCAAAATTCGAAAGTCAGGAAACGTATAAATTAACGGAAATGAATTTTACTTCAAAGTAAATGCCAAAAATTGTTCAATCCATTGAAAACGATTCAGTGGATGTCTCTTTTTGAGCGAGATTGCTGTTGATCCTTTACTTCCAAAAAATGTTTCAAGTTTTGCACAATGCAATTTAATTTGACGCAAAGAACAGCAAATTTCCTGTTGCGAACAACTGTTTGGTCTGTAGTGAAAATTGATGAAAACACAGTAGGAATTAGATGCCATTTTGCTTTGAAATTCGATCCTGATGGTGACATAAGCCGCTATACACCTTTTCCTGCAAAAAGTTTAAGCCAAGATTTCAAAAAAGATTTCAGTGAAACTTAATCAACTACAACTAGACTTTTTGCTGCGATTTTTATTGAATTCGTTTGTATCGAAATGATTATTTAAAACAAATGGACATAAAACTGCTTATCTAAATGCTACAATTGAACATGTAGTGATTGACCAACCTAAAGTTTGGAATTTTTAGATAGAAATTGAACATTTTTGTACGGTGAATAGGATTGTGTACGACCTCAAACAATCTGGAAAAATCTCGTATCCAATTTTAATGGCTTTTCAAAATACGCTGAATTTTTTCAGCTAAAATCAAGGCAAATATTTATTTATAAACAAGCAGAAGAAATCACAGGCTTTTTGTGGGTAGAAGACAAAATAGATAGTGGTATGTCCGAAAATTGCGTGTGGTTGGTTTGATAACGAGGTTTCCAAAAAATTCGAAATTAGGAAATTTCATTGAAAATGAACTAATGTCTGCCACTTGGAACACCAGTAGAGAACAATTGACAGTCCTCAGCAGGAGACTGAGGAACAACTTACAATAAGACAAACAAAATTACGAAGTTTAATAGGTTGTCTTGACTATTTAGCTTGGCTACGTAGATCTGATACTTGTTTTCGTGCCAATTGTACAAGTTCGTTTGTTGAAAATTGGGGTGAGAATCAAAGGAAAGCGGCAAACCTTGATCTTAGATGAAAAAGTGGAACAAGGAATAAGACAAAATTTTGTAAGACTAACAATGTGCAACCTTATATTTTTCTGATGCTGATTGCACAGGTATTCAACATAAACCGACTAATGTCAGACGAATTGCTCTCGAACGACAGGCGGTAGAAAAAAACTTGACCCCGCCGGGATTGGAGCCAGTCCGATCCATAACCAAATGCACTGACCACTCGGCTATCAGACCCTTACTGTAGATATTTTACAAACGATTTTATATTGGTGACAAGCTTTACTTCGGAGTGAGAGCAGCAGAGATCACTCAAAACTAAAAAACGAAAGCGTGAAAAAGCCTTTTTAAAAGTCAAAGAATGTTCTAGAAGAAAAGCGCAAAATGGTCAAGCGAAAAAGTGTTGCATTAAAAGACCAACACGTTTACAATAATTGCTGTGAAGAGCAATTAAAAAGACCAGGAGGAGTATTTCAGTCTTTTGTTTTAAAATAAGAGAGTAGACTGGAGCAATCAGTTGGGGTTGCAAGGCTCAAAATAATGTAGCATCAATAACTGCTGAAGCAGAGTATAACTGTTGTTGAAGCTAGTAGAGAATCTATTCACCTTAAGTGAAATTCTTGAGGACATTTGTCCTCGGTTAAACCTAGCTCAAAAAGAGGGGTTTAATCATGACCCCCAAAAGTTACCGAATGTTGAAAGTGAGTTTGCAAACTTTGAGCTAACTTCACATGCCAAGATCAAACTTTGCCGGGTAATTTACACTTTTTATACTTTCTGATTTACTACAAATATTTGTCACTCAAAATCAAACAACATTGAATTCAATCGTCAACTGCGTATATCTGCTTGACCCTCTCAGTAATGTACATTTGAGGGTCATTCGAAACTATACTCTCGTCTGGATCCCGTTCGCACAAAATCAGCATCAAGCGGGAAGAGGCTGTTCAAAAGCTAAGATGCTCAGTCAAGGAATGGGTTGACACATTTCATTACTCTTCATTATATTGCCTAAAACTATAGTTTTAGCTTTTTTCAACTCACTTACTGAAAAAAATCAATTTCAGCTCGTAGTTAGCTTCTTTCAAACAGGTAAGTAACAAACGAAAAAGCTTAGTAACAATCATAGGCTCTTGAACAAAACACTTCCTGTTAAATGTCGGATTTAATCAATCTCAAAAAGCAAAAGTTGGCTTCATTAGTCACATGAATGATAGCCAATGACTCAAATATTTACCTGAAAAAGACACGTCCATTCCTTTTACAATGTAAGGTAACTCCAGCAGATGTTTTCCCTCTTTCGCCAGCTGCTCAATGTTATAGCCAGGACTGGGGTCATTGGACAGTTTGAGCACTCGCGCAAACCTATCCAGACAATTTCCCACAGCTATGTCAATAGTCTCTCCGAATATCTGGTATCTGTTCTGAGAATAGGCTATAACTTGAGTATTCCCACCACTCACGTACAAGATGACAGGTTTGTTTGCACCTGAAAATGATTCGACTCAAGTATAGAAGAGAATCTCAGATTTTGCATCGCTTAGACTACCGCTGACACTACCATCGCTGTATCACCTCTTAGTATTCTATAACGTACTCAACCCCAACATTGACATAATTCGATTAACTGCAGCTATAAGTCAATAGGAAGTTACTTTCAATATGCGGTTAATGATAACACCTAACAAGGCTAGTTTCAACATTGCATCAATTTGTTGGCAGAGCTCTCGACATTTGTCAGAGAACGATAGGATGAGTCTTTTCTCACCTGTGATGAGTCTGCCCATTTCAATGTGACCTACGCAGTGATTGACCCCAATAATGGGAATGTTGAATATCTGTGACAATGTCCGTGCAACTACTGCCACTGTTACCAAAGGACCACCCATGCCTGTAAGCAAAATGTATTGTTAGAAATCTATACACTACTGCAAAAACATTCTACGTCAGCATAACAACAATTTTTGTATCCCTTCTATAATTTCCCGACATGGATTGATGTAAACTAGCCGCGTTTAACCCATTAGACATTAGTTGGGTTCAGTTCGAACATTCATTTGACAAGTGTAAATTTGAAGTGTTCCTCAAGTGTAAATTTAATGGTCGGAATGAGACATGCCCTGTTGTTGTTGATTGATCGAATCGATTTAGCCTTATCCAGAATTGAAGCAAAGAAAATGAGAGGAAAACAAAAAAAACCGACTAAAGTCGGAAAAATTGCTCTCGAATGGCAGGCGGGCCTCTGGAAATCAAGAAGTGCGTGAAAAAGTCACTTGAGAAGTCAAAGATTATTCTAGAAGAAAAACGGTCAAGCGAAAAATCTGCATATAAAAAAGACACACGTTTACAATAATTGCTTCTCATTCGAAAAGCTTGAAGAAAAGCTTGAAGATGTTAACCAAAAACAAATGTCTTTTTCTGATTCGACAAAAGCTGCCCTGCTCCATATGCATGCAACTCTTCAAAACACAAGATAGAAAACGTTCGCTGTTTTTGCATCCCGCGATTAATCTGCAAAATGTTGAAATATATAGAACATCACAATATTGTGAAGGAAAAAAACAACATGCCGCCTAAAGATCAAGACATTTTGCAACTAACAACTAAGAGTGAGGACTAAAATCGTGACTTATGTAAAATGGAAAAACGTGATCAAAAAGTAAAGCGAATTAAAAAACATAGCAGGACAAGTCCTGACGTACAATTCAAAGAATCTTCATTGGCTAAACAACAACTAGACCTAGAACGGACAATGAATGAATTGCGAAAACCATTTCCTAAAAAAAAACAGATCAAAAAATTTTAAAATAACTGAAAATCAATGTCAAAAGGCCGCATGTGAACAATAAACCACTAGCGAGAAAGCGAATTTTTGTTCAAACACCGTTTTCTCACTCTACTTTTAAAATCATGAAAATGTGTGAACAGATCTTAAAAAAAGACAGCGCCCCAATACAATTCAAATTCTTTAAATTGTAAAAGAGGAGAGCGCCTAAATAATAGCCGTTGATAGACTGACGGCGGCTATTAACAATTTAAAAAAACGTTGTACTTTCACTTTGACAGTATTCACATTGCGTAATTCAATACGTGACAGAATTTACAATCTATTGAGTTGAAACAGTGAAGGAAGTAAGTCAGAAGTCAAACGTGGAAATCGTGACTTATGTATAACGAAAAACGTGATCAAAGGGTAAAGCGAACTAATAAAAAGAGGGCGCCTAAATAATAGCTGTTGAGAGGCTGACGGCGGCTATCAAAAAGTTATCCATCTAAAATATTAAAGAATAGTCAAACTGATCTAGCAAAGGAGCAACAAGCGGTCGAACTTTCGTCTGTCTTCAGTCATTTCGCCTCCAAACTTCCGAATCACTTAAAAACATTAAAATGTGAACAGTCTAATAGCTAGCAAACAAGTGGGCATTTGATATTACAACTTCTACCATTCAACGTCAAGCAAAAACGCATTTTCTCGTGTTTAAATGGAAGCATTTAGCAAAATTGAGCGCTCCTTCAGAAAAAATAGCTGCAGTAAAAAAAAGCAGTTTAAATCACCCAAAAAATCAGACAAGCGTGAAAGAGTCAATCGAGAAGTCAAAGAATGCTTTAAACAAAACCGCAAAAATGTGTAACGCAAAAACGAGCAAAAATTTTGCATGAAAAAGACACGCACGATTACAATAATTGTTTCAAACTTCGTTCGATAGCAATCAAAAAATTGGTTTACAATGCCAAAAAAATCTGAAACTCATTGATAATCAGATACAAATCGAATACAAATTAAAACAAGTCCCAAAATGTTATTCCATACCCGTTTACTAGAAAATCAACACAAAAAGTTTAATCATGCGCTTGAGCAGAAAAGTCAGCAGTTCTTAGGCCCGTGATTCTGAAAAGCTCCAAATAAAGAAAAGGCTAAAATTTCAGAAAACGGTCCCAAGCTTTACCAGAGAGACGAGCAAAGCAACCTAACAACCAACTTCTACCTGAAATTCAAGCCAATGCCGTTATGATACAATATTCGAAATAATTTAGCAAAAACAAATATAGCTGGCAGATTGCCAGAAAATAGCCGCAATAGATTCGTAGATCGGCCGTCTAAAAAAACAGTAAAAAAGACAGACCAGAAAAATTTGCCTTTTCATTGAAGGCTGATCTGTTATATTTTGATTAAAAATCTGTACAAGTTATTGCTGCCTCTATTAGCTGATCTCAAATAACCTTCATTTAGAGTGACACACACCCATTTGACCTTATCTCTTTGAATTAAAGTAAATAAAAGTCAATTTCAAAGTGAGGAAGTCATTTTTGAGAGTGAGGTAAGTCAAGTGTGACCAAAAATTTAATCACGCGCATGAACAAAAAAACTCGCTCCACTAAGAGCGAAAAATGACGTCACACATGCAATTCAGTTGAAATTGCATGAACGAACGAACAAAAAGTGGCTGTGACGTCATATGGTCGTAACAAAAATCATGACGACGAAATAAAAAAAAAACCAAGAGAAGGCCAATAATAGCCCCAGCTATCGCTGTGCGGCTATTAAAAATGAATAAGGACAGGACAGAAAAAGGGACTTTCTCAACATCAAGTAGGGTAAAAAAATTTGTATTTAAAATAATTAGCAAAATTCAGCACTAATGGAACCAAAACAACCAAAAAATTAACAAACAAAAGCTTAACTTTGCAATAACAAAAAATATGAAACTCGCTGCAAATTGGATACAATTTTATTCAGATTAGAAAAAAATATCCATGATTTTATTCTCGGCCATTGTAAAATTTTATAAGTTGATGTACGCATAACGCGTCCTCAGTTTGGTGTGAGAAGATTAAGTGCGCAGTTCTTAGGTCAGTGTTTTCGACAATATCCAAATTGCAAAGAAAGCTATACAAGTGGAACACAACCTTAAATGAAACAGGAGAGGGTCGAACAATGCAAATTCCATCTTTAAAACTAGAGTCATTGCCAGACATACCCGGAAGATTGTCGGAAAACAGCCGCAACTGATTCCCATAAACCGGATTTGGATTGAAAGAAAAGAAAACAATGGACAAGACTGGTTGATGTAATAAAACATTTTTGAAGTGCAAACCAATTCCATTTCATTTCGCCCTGAGACATACTCCTGTTTCTAAATGAGATTGAGAGGATAAAGGGACCAGTGCCAATACTAAAAGGCACTAGAGATGATAACTAACACAAGAAAAACTTCATGTGCCGGGCATCTAAAATTGAGCTTAATGGGTTTATACCGCTTCTATTTTTGATTATCGTTTTTCGATACTGCTTCGGTTCACTTTAGATTGCTTTGCTGAATAACTGCTAATGAAAATCACATTTAGCAGAATGAGAGAACAATGAAACTAGCCCACAGAAGTCAAAAATATTTCATGAAAAATGTCAAATAGGCGCCAAAATGAGGTAAAGCAAAACAAATTTTTTTTCGACGAAGTAAAAAAGCAGCCTAATATTAGCCTGCTGAGAAGATGGCGGCAGCTGTTAAAAATATTGTTTATATATATACATATATATATATATATATATATATATATATATCAATACGTTCAACATTATTTTGAACATAATAGAAAAAACAAAAATTTAATGAAAGTACGGAGAAGGGAACACAAAAGTGACAACCAGCCGAAGGTTCGCAAAACGTCAAACATCGGTAACAGTTGAACAGCTAAAAAATAAGTTTATATCACATGGTGAAAAAAATTGGCAAAATTAACTAAAACACAGCCAGCAAATTGACGGAAAATAGCCGCCGTTGATACGCTTGTCACGCATTAGGATAGAAACGGAAAAAAATAAGAGGTAGAAATTCAAAAAGTTTTTCCAAGTGTCTCCATTTGGTCTGCAGATTCTGCATATTTGAATAGATTCCAAAATAAATTAATTCAGCTTCTAAAACTGAACGCTACTAAGCATAATACTAATCCCAGCTAGCAACCGCTTTAATGAACTTTGATAACCTAATGCACTGACTTAATGACCGGGCTTTATCGGTATATCCCGTTCTTTTTATTTTGCACTTTTTTGACATTGGCCGTATTCACTACATTACGTAATTCATTACATGAGAGAATATATAATCCATTCAATTGAAACAGTCAGTGAAATAAGTCAAAAATCAAGCGTGAAAATTGTGACTTATGTAAAACAAAAACGTGATCAAAAGTTAAAGCAAATTTAAAAAGGAGGGCTGCTAAATGATAGCCGTTGAGAGGCTGACGGCGGCTATTAATAAGACTAATTCGAACAAGGTTCAAAGACCGAGAATCTGTCTGGTCAAATAGGTTTATAATTTTGAGTTCATTTTTTGATACTGACAGTTCATTCCACAGTGTTTTGACGCAGAACTCGTTTTAGGAAGAAAAAAGCGGCAAAGTTCGCTAAAGCAAAAAAATGTAATGAAAAATAGAAATAGAAGAAAAGGCAGAACAAGATCCTGTGAAAAATTTCGACCAATTGCGAGTCCAGAGATACATTGTATTGCAGTGCCCTTTTTGTTGTCAATGCGGCTTAATATACAAAACAACAAATCAGACGACAAAAAAACCCAAAGAAGGAAAAACAGGTTAAAAAATTACTAAGTTTCAATTTTTTCCAAAGTGTCAAATTTTTTTGTTTGGTGTGCAATTCTGCAAATTCGGTTTCAAATTCTGAAATTACACTAAAATCAGCTTCCAAACTGAACGCTATTAAGCATAACACTAATATCAGCTAGCAATCGCTCTATTGAACTTTGATAACCTAAAGCACCATGACTTTATAACCGGGCTTCATATCATTATCCTGTTTCTTTTCATTTTGATCTTTTGACTTTGACCGTATTCACTACATTCCGTAATTCAATGCGTGAGAGAATTTGAGATCTATTCAGTTGAAAATATAAGCGAGGTAAGTCAGAAGTCAAGCGTGAAAATAGTGACTTATGAAAACGAAAAACGCGATCAAAAGGTAAAGCTAATTAAAAAAACAAAGCAGGACAAGTCCTGGCGTAGAATTCAAAGAATTTTCACTGACTAGACAAAAAACTAGACCTAGAACATTTTTTGAGTGAATTGGGAAAACCAATTCTATAAAAATCAGATAAAAAAACAGAAAATTAAAAACGAAATGCCGCATGTGAACAAAAGACGACTAACGAGAAATGGAAATTTGGTTCAAACAAAAAACTAGGCCAAGAATGAACTATGACTTGATTGGAAAAATCATTTAGAAAAAAATCCGATCCAATAAATTTCCGCATGTGAACTAAAAGCCACTAGCGAGAAAGCGAATTTTTGTTCAAACACCGTTTTATCACTGTCTCTAAATTGCAGCAAAACTATTTCACGCCGCAAAACCACTGGCTTCTTGGCTCCATTTCCTGTTTAGGCGAGACCAAAATCACTACCCCAATTTGGATTCAAAAATCATGAAAATGTGTGAACAGATCATTAAAAAAACGTAGCCGAAAAAATCCGGAAACAACTCGAATTAGAAAACTGATCACAACTAGAAAACAATCATTTGAAACAGCAAGAGGAAAAAATAAAACCTGCCAAAAATTTCTGGAAAAACTTCAGAAAACATTTTTTACATGTTCGACACGAAAACAGCTATTATCAAAAAACCACCATCAATTGAGGGATGAAGCGATAAAAATAGGTGATACAGATAACAGAGGAAAACAAAAACAAATGTAGCAGAAGATCGAAAAATATTCTTACAAAAATTCTCAAAAAAGAAAGATATTAAAAAACAGCGCCCCAATACAATTCAAGTTCCTTGAATCGTAAAAAAAGAAAAGGAGAGCGCCTAAATCATAGCCATTAAAAGGGCGACAGCGGATATTAATTTAACCAAAATTAACTCAGAAAACGCGCAAAGCTACAGCAAAATGTTCGCAAAATTAAAAATTCCAATAACTCTTTGAAAAGAACAAATTAAAAAAATCTGATGTTTTTTTACCTAAAAGAAATGGAACGAACAGTCACAATTAACTGAACAAAAACAAATACAAGCTGGTTCAATAATTAATAAAACAATACCTTAAAAAAAGCCGGCAGATTGCCGGAATAGCTGCGAAATAATACAGCTGAGTGCGGTATAAAAGAGATAGGAACAGAGGCAGACCTAAATTAAAAAAATCGACTCCGCTCAAAAACCTAGGTAAAAAACATTCAGCAATAAATTAATAAAGCTGGTTAAAATTTATCCCACAGAAGACTCTTATTAGGGACCCTAACTGCACATATGAGTTCCTTTGACATTAAACAAATTCAAATTAAACTTGAGTTTTAAAGTGCAAAAGTCATTTTATTGAGTGAGGTAATTCACTAATGATCGAAATCTAATCACGCAAAAAAGAGCGTGATTAGCTAAAGAGAGTGAGAAATGACATCACGCGCGCAAAAGCCGTTAGTAAGAAGAAAATTAATTCAGAGAATTTGAGCTTTTCAGCTTTGCTGTGTGAACAAATGTAAAACGAAGAGCTTCAGACGACGAAACGAAAAAAACTAAGATCACCGCATTAAAGCTCCGCTCAGCTTACAGCTATAATTAACAAATCCGATAGATTGCAGGAATAGCTGCGAAAGAATAGACATAGGTGCCGTATATTAGGGATAGAAACAGAGACAGACCTAAATTGAAAAAATCGACTCCTCTCAAAAACCTAGGTAAAACATTCAGCAAAAAATTAATAAAGCTAGTTAAAATTTATCCCACAGAAGCCTCTTATTAGGGACCCTTACTGCACATATGAGTTCCTTTGACTTTAAACAAATTCAAATTAGGCTTGAGTTTTAAAGTGCAAAAGTCATTTTATTGAGTGAGTTAAGTCACCTGTGATCAAAATCAAATCATGCAAAAAAAACTTTGGCTAAAGAGATTGAGAAATGACGTCACGCGCGCAAACGCCGTTAGTGAGATGAAGAATTCATTCAGAAAATTTGACCTTTTCAGCTTTGCTGTGTGAACAAATGTAAAACGAAAAAGAGCTTCAGACGACGAAACGAAAAAAAAACTAAGATCACCGCAATAAAGCTCCGCTCAGCTTACAGCTTTGAAGCTATAATTAACAAAGCCGACAGATTGCAGGAATAGCTGCGAAAGAATAGACCTAGGTGCCGTATATTAGGGATAGAAACAGATACAGACCTAAATTGAAAAAATCGACTCCGCTCAAAAACCTAGGTAAAAAACATTCAGCAATAAATTAATAAAGCTGGTTAAAATTTATCCCACAGAAGCCTCTTATTAGGGACCCTAACTGCACATATGAGTTCCTTTGACATTAAACAAATTTAAATTAAAGTTGAGTTTTAAAGTGCAAAAGTCATTTTATTGAGTGAGGTAAGTCACTAATGAACGAAATCTAATCACACAAAAAAACTTCTGCTAATGAGAGTGAGAAATGACATCACGTACGCAAAAGCCGTTAGTGAGATGAAGAATTCAATCAGAAAATTTGACCTTTTCAGCTTTGCTGTGTGAACAAATGTAAAACGAAAAAGAGCTTCAGACGACGAAACGAAAAAAAACTAAGATCACCGCAATAAAGCTCCGCTCAGCTTACAGCTTTGCAGCTATAATTAACAAAGCCGACAGATTGCCGGAATAGCTGCGAAAGAAAATACCTAGGTGCCGTATATTAGGGATAGAAACAGACAGACCTAAATTAAAAAAATCGACTCCGCTCAAAAACCTAGGTAAAAACATTCAGCAATAAGTTAATACAGCTGGTTAAAATCTATCCCACAGAAGCCTCTTATTAGGGTCCCTGACCGCACATATGAGTTCCTTTGAACTTAAACAAATTCAAATTAAACCTGAGTTTCCAAGTGCAAAATGCATTTTATTGAGTGAGTTAAGTCACCTGTGATCAAAATCTAATCACGAAAAAAACTTTGGGTACAGAGAGTGAGAATTGACGTCACGCGCGCAAACGCCGTTAGTGAGAGGAAGAATTCATGCAGAAGATTTGAATTTTCAGCTTTGCTGTGTGAACAAATGTAAAACGAAAAAGAGCTTCAGACGACGAAACGAAAACTAAGATCACCGCAATAAAGCTCCGCTCAGCTTACAGCTTTGCAGCTATAATTAACAAAGCCGACAGATTGCCGGAATAGCTGCGAAAGAATAGACCTAGGTGCTGTATATTAGGGATAGAAACAGAGAAAGACCTAAATCAAAAAATCGACTCCGCTCAAAAACCTAGGAAAAAACATTCAGCAATAAGTTAATAAAGCCGGTTAAAAATTATCCCACGGAAGCCTCTTATTAGGGACCCTTACTGCACATACGAGTTCCTTTGACATTAAACAAACTCAAATTAAACTTAAGTTTTAAAGTGCAAAAGTCATTTTATTGAGTGAGGTAAGTCAAGTATGATCAAATCTAATCACGCAAATAACCTAAAAACTTTCACTAAAGCGAGTGAGAAATGACGTCACGCGCGCAAATGCCGTTAGTGAGAGGAAGAATTCATTCAGAAAATTTGACCTTTTCAGCTTTGCTGTGTGAACAAATGTAAAACGAAAGAGCTTCAGACGACGAAACGAAAACTAAGATCACCGCAATAAAGCTCCGCTCAGCTTACAGCTTTGCAGCTATAATTAACAAAGCCGACAGATTGCCGGAATAGCTGCGAAAGAATAGACCTAGGTGCTGTATATTAGGGATAGAAACAGAGAAAGACCTAAATTAAAAAATTCGACTCCGCTCAAAAACCTAGGAAAAAACATTCAGCAATAAGTTAATAAAGCCGGTTAAAAATTATCCCACAGAAGCCTCTTATTAGGGACCCTTACTGCACATACGAGTTCCTTTGACATTAAACAAACTCAAATTAAACTTAAGTTTTAAAGAGCAAAAGTCATTTTATTGAGTGAGGTAAGTCACGTATGATCAAATCTAATCACGCAAATAACCTTAAAACTTTCACTAAAGCGAGTGAGAAATGACGTCACGCGCGCAAATGCCGTTAGTGAGAGGAAGAATTCATTCAGAAAATTTGACCTTTTCAGCTTTGCTGTGTGAACAAATGTAAAACGAAAGAGCTTCAGACGACGAAACGAAAACTAAGATCACCGCAATAAAGCTCCGCTCAGCTTACAGCTTTGCAGCTATAATTAACAAAGCCGACAGATTGCCGGAATAGCTGCGAAAGAATAGACCTAGGTGCTGTATATTAGGGATAGATACAGAGAAAGACCTAAATTAAAAAAATTGACTCCGCTCAAAAACCTAGGAAAAAACATTCAGCATTAAGTTAATAAATCCGGTTAAAAATTATCGCACAGAAGCCTCTTATTAGGGACCCTTACTGCACATATGAGTTCCTTGACATTAAACAAATTCAAATTAAACTTGAGTTTTAAAGTGCAAAAGTCATTTTATTGAGTGAGTTAAGTCACCTGTGATCAAAATCTAATCACGCAAAAAAACTTTGGCTAAAGAGAGTGAGAAATGACGACACGCGCGCAAACGCCGTTAGTGAGATGAAGAATTCATTCAGAAAATTTGACCTTTTCAGCTTTGCTGTGTGAACAAATGTAAAACGAAAAAGAGCTTCAGACGACGAAACGAAAAAAAACTAAGATCACCGCAATAAAGCTCCGCTCAGCTTTCCAGCTATAAATAACAAAGCCGACAGATTGCCGGAATAGCTGCGAAAGAATAGACCTAGGTGCCGTATATTAGGGATAGAAACAGACAGACCTAAATTAAAAAAAAATCGATTCCGCTCAAAAACCTAGCTAAAAAACATTCAGCAATAAATAAATAAAGCTGGTTAAAATTTATCCCACAGAAGCCTCCCATTAGGGACCCTTACTGCACATATCAGTTCCTTTGACCTTAAACAAATTCAAATTAAACCAAAGTTTTAAAGTGCAAAAGTCATTTTATTGAGTGAGTTAAGTCACCTGTGATCAAAATCTAATCACGAAAAAAAACTTTGGCTACAGAGAGTGAGAAATGACGTCACGCGCGCAAACGCCGTAAGTGAGATGAGGAATTCATTCAGAAAATTTGACTTTTTAGCTTTGCTGTGTGAACAAATGTAAAACGAAAAAAAGCGTCAGAAGACGAAACAAAAAAAAACAGCAGGACAAGCCCTGGCGTACAATTCAATATATTTTCATTGACTAAACACAAAACTAGAACTAGAACGGCCTATGATTGAATTGGGAACCTGTTTTCTAAAAAATCAAATAAAAAAACAGAAAATCAAAGTCAAAATGCCGCATGTGAACAAAAACGCACAAGTAAGAAATGGAAGTTTGGTTCAAACAACAAACTAGGTCTAGAATGAACTATGAATGGATTGCAAAAACCATTTAGAAAAAAATCCGACCCAAAAAATTGAAAAACAGCAAAATCAAAAAACAGTAAAAATCAAAGTGAAATTGCCGATTATGAGCAGAAAATCACTAGCGAGAAAGCAAATTTTTGTTCAAAAACCGTTTTCTCACTCTATTTTAAAAAAAGAGCAAAAAATTTTCACAACGCAAAACCACTCGCTTTTTCGTTCCATTTCCCGTTTCGGCGTGACCAAAATCACTACTCCAATTTGACTTCAAAAATAATAATAATGTGTGAACAGATCTTAAAAAAAGACAGCGCCCCAATACAATTCAAATTCTTTGAATTGTAAAAAAAAACCAAGAGCACCGCAATAAAGCTCCGCTCATCTTACAGCTTCGCAGCTGTAATAAACATAGCCGACAAATTGCCGTAATAGCTGCGAAAGAATAGACCTAGGTGCCCTATATTAGAGATAGAAACAGAGACAGACCCAAATTGAAAAAAAATCGACGCCGCTCACAAAGCTAGGTAAAAAACATTCATCGATAAATTAAAAAAGCTTGTTGAAATTCATCCCGCAGAAGCCTCTTATTAGGGACCTTTACTGCACGTATGCGTTCCTTTGACCTTAAACAATTTCAAATTAAACCAAAGTTTTAAAGTGTAAAAGTCATTTTATTGAGTGAGGTAACTCATTTGTGATCAAAATCTAAACACGCAAAAAAACTTTTGCTAAAGATTGTGAGAAATGACGTCACGCGCGCAAACGCCGTTAGTGAGAGGAAGAAGTCATTCAGAAAATTTGACTTTTTCAGGTTTGCTGTGTGGAGAAATGTAAAACGAAAAAGAGCGTCAGACGACTATACAAAAAATAACGGGACAAGTCCTGACGTACAATTCAAAGAATTTTCATTGACTGAAGAAAAACTACACCCAGAACACACTGAGTGAATTGGGAAAACCATTTCAAAAAATCAGATAAAATTTTGAAAAAAACAGAAACTCAATGTCAAAAAGCCGCACTTGAAAAAAAAAGCCACTAGCGAGAAATGGAAATTTGGTTCAAACAAAAAAATAGATCTAGAATGAACTATAAATGGATTAGGAAAACCATCCAGAAAAAAATCCGATCAAAAAAATCGAAAAGAGTAAATCCAAAGTGAAATTTCCGCATGTGAACAAAAAATCACTAGCGAGAAACCATTTATTGGGAAAACCATTTAGAAAAAAAATCCGATCCAGAAAACTGAAAAAACAGTAAAAATTAAAGTGAAATTGCCGCATGTGAACAAAAAACCACTAGCGAGAAAGCGAATTTTTGTTCAAACGCCATTTTCTCACTCTGGTTTAAATTTAGAGCGAAAAATTTCACGCCGCAAAACTACTCGCTTTTTCAATCTATTTCCTGTTTCGGCGTGACCAAAATCACTACTCCAATTTGACTTCAAAAATCATGAAAATGTGTGAACAGATCTAAAAAAACATAGCCGGAAGAATTCCGGAAACGACTCGTAGGAGAAAATTGCCCATCCTTATGACTAAACAACTGAACAACTATTGTGAACCCTGATCTTCAACAAATGCCATAAAAAAATTAAGGAAAAATAGAGACGGCATTCAAAAATAAATTGAAAAAACTAACTCAATTTTTTTAACTGGAGTTTTTTTTGATAGTACAAGGGAACATAAAGCCGAAAAAAGTTCCTTAGCAATTAGAGCAATGAAAAACTCGCAAAACAATGGGCAAGTCATAGAAGGCTAAGAAATTGGTCCAAGATTAAAAAAAAGAATAACTTAAAAAAAAATAAGAAAAATGGATTAAATTTCTCAATTTTTCTGACAATTTTTCTCAGAAAAAAAATGAGTTATACCAAGAAAACTTTAGCCAATTGTTATCTGAATATTTCTAAAGTAACATGCTTCTATCCAAATCCCATTTAAAGCATTAACACAAAAAAAACAGGCAAAAAATCATTAAATTTCGTCTAAAAATCAGCAAAAATGATCAAAATCTGCAAATTAGCATTAAACTCAAATTTACTGTTTGAAACCTTCAAATCCTACCAGAACCATCAAAAGTTGCAAAAAACTGCTTCTAAAAGCCGCACGTAAACAAAAAAAATTCGCTCGCTTAGAGAAAATATTTTTCACACATCAATTTTTTGCGCTCTCAAAAACAGCGGTATGAACAAAAACCACTCTCTTTTCGCTCCACTCTTCACTTTTTTTCACCTCCAAAATTTTTCCACGCGTTTCAATTCCCGCTTCAAAAATCACTCCAATAAAATTAATTGAAGATAACCGGAAAATTCCGGAAACGACTCGAAGTGGAAATCCATTTAATCGCCATCCAACCACTCATCAGACAAAAGGTGCCTCCAATATTTTAGGTTTATGAAACACAACCATAAAACAAAAAAAAGTAAACAATAAAATCAAATGTGTTAAAATATGATTATTAAAAATCTGATAAAACTTTGTTATAACTCGAGATCCCGAAAGAACTATTTCATCAAAACTTATTTCATCAAAACAATTAGCTCTTAGTAACACCACTTATGTGAATTTTTTTTAAATACTTGAGGCCAAATTATGAAAAAAATCTTAACAACTTGCACTAAAAAAACTGAAAAAAGTTAATAAATTTTTTGATTTTACAAAAGCATATAAATCCAAAGAAAAATTCCTTTCATCCAATCGGGTATACAGATGCTCGCAAAACAATACGTAAGTCATAATAGGCTAAGAAACTTGTCTAATAACCAAAAAAAACTGCAAAAAGTTAAGAAAAATAGTTCCAATTTTCGTCATTTTTCTCAATAAAAAAATGATTCATATGCACAAAACTGTAACCAATCGTTATATAAACTTTACTTAAGTAGAAGGAGTCTTTTCGATACCCATTTAAGCCAGTAAAACAAAACAATCGTCAAAAAACGCAAAAATTAGCCCGAAAATTAGCAAAATACATGAAAAACCTCCAAATTAGCATTAACCTCAAATTAACTACTTGAAACCTTCAATTCCTATCAGAACAAGCCTAAAACTAATACAATATTATAATCAAACCTCATAACCATCGTCAGTTGCAAAAAACTGCTTTGAAAAGCCGCACGTGAACAAAAAAATTCGCTCGCTTAGAGAAAATTTTTTCACACATCAATTTCAGCGTTATGAACAAAAACCACTCTTTTCGCTCTGCTCTTCACTTTTGTTCAGCATCAAAATCACTCCAAATTTTTTCACGCGTTTCATTTCCCGCTTCAAAAATCACTCCAATAAAATTGATTAAAAAAGGACTTCTCCAATACTCCTCTTCGAGTCGTAAAAAGGACTTCTCCAATACTCCTCTTCGAGTCGTAAAAAGACAGCGCCCCAATGCAATTCAAATTCTTTGAATTGTAAAAAACCAAGAGCACCGCAATAAAGCTCCGCTCATCTTACAGCTTCGCAGCCATAAAAATACATTTTGCGTTGACAGGTAAAAGCTCAGGAACATTTGCGCTGAAAAATACAAGACTGTAAATTACAAGACTGCGGAGAAAAATACCAGACATTTATATAAAAGGAGTCAAAAACACATCTAACGACGTCGAAAGAAATGATATCAAACAATTAGGAGAAAAACGATGTCAACTGGAATTTCAGAAGTTGAGTAATGATGTTCACGTATCGGATTAATGTTTGGGGTAAATTGCTGCCAATTTGAACGCTCATTTGAATTCCGCAGTCTCTAATTCTAGAAAAGAACGATTTAGCGCGCGCAAAAATTAAGAATTCAAGGGTTAAAATTAAAATTTGAAATGAAAAGTCAGAAAATCTGTCTGACAAAATATTGAGAGCAATTAACATTTCATACACTACAAACCTGGTCCTTTTGTGTACGCAATTGCATCAATCTCTTTAAAAGTAATCTTTGCCTTCTGCAAAGCCTCCTCTAAAATGGGCATTATCCACTTCTGGTGATGTCTGGCTGTTTCACGCGGAATAAATCCCTCACCCGGCGGAGTAATATACGTATGTCTGGGATTCGAGAGAACTTCGCCATCACGAATAATTCCGATTCCAATCTTGTTAGCACTGCCTTCGAACCCAATAATGGTCGGCATTTGGTATGAAAAAATCAGTCAGTGAGTAAATAACAAATGTTCAAAATCTGCTACAGTTTCAAAAAGTTCAAACACTTGCAAAATTTTATCAAGTTTTTGGTGCACAAGTAGCAATTGCGTGTACACAAGGTTAGACAAATTTGATCTGAAAAGAAAGTGAACAAACTACGAATAAGCATTTTTACCATCTTTCATTGTTGTCTTTGGTGCATGTATGTAGTATACGTTTGACCGCTCGTTGTAAAAGTGCAAAACCAGCGTTTAAAACTGAACATTTTGATAATATCGTCAATTTATTGAAACCAACTCAATTAGAATGAAAGTTCTGACCAACTCAAATTTCTGAATGACCACCAGCACAAATGAGTGAACAAAGAAGTTGATTTATTTAAATGACGTAGTATATATACTAAACTACAATAGGGAATGTAAGCAAAAGGATAGACTGACTAAACACTGTAATCTACGTGAAAAACAATTTAAATTTAGCAAAATATTTAAATATGATCCCGCACGTAAATGAGCAATTGGTATGACTCACTTGCATTATGCAAATAATCAGCAAAACTAATCTACTAAAGGCCGAAGTTGACTGATTTTAACCAAATCGCAAATCAAAGTCCAATTAACTCACTTTTTGAATGTAACATTGGAGAGAATCAATTTCGGCCAGCGCCAAAAATCTGCCTATTGTGCAGACAAATAATCAAATGGTATTTACGAGTCCAAAATGTTCATTGTAGAAATGACAATTAGGAACAGACTTACGCCCCGAAGCAATTTTGGGACTGTTTTCTCTACCCTGGTGAACATGATAATCATCTTCACACCCCCTTATTGGTAGTATAATCTAATGGCCTTGATGACAGGTTATAAAATTAATTCATACTGTCAATGCATTATGATAAAAACTTATATCGAGGGTAGAATTGGACTTACATTGTACAATAAAAACTATATTTGATATCACGTAGATTTGACAAGTTTAAACCACTAAAATTAAACCTATTTTTTTTGATAAAGCAGCATTGAGAAAACATCTAGAACTCCAGAGCAAACGTCACTACTTATATAGTTAGTAGAACATACCCATGATGCTCCACCATTTAATTGTCCAATTAATTTCTCCCGATTTTAAGTAAAAAGAAATGAGCTCCTAATCGTAACAAACAACTTCAGAACAAAGTAGTCCAACTTGGCCGTTTCTTTATGGTAATTACTGTGACTTGATGCATTAGCAGTGATTATTGGTAATTTCATAGAAGCCACAATAGAAGCACAAATGTAAATTTAATTGATCTTATTTCCTTATTGACATCATATCCATTATTTAACTGCTCGAGTTCGTCATGATATTGATAGAATGTTTGCATTTATCTTGTTCCACTTAATCGCAGATAGCAAAACCATCCAACAGCAATGCATATTGGGAATTAAACAATCAACGATCCTGATCCGCTCCGCTCCATCACATTTTCCTCACGAGAATACACCTGTTTTGAAGCACTGATTACACACCCTGACAGGGTAATCCCAGCCTCTAATCGGAACAGGCACTCTGTGTGGTGAGCATGGATCACAGACTCCGTTGCCACAGCAACGACAGTGGTGGAATCGTAGCTTTACAGGATCAAACAGTCGCTCACAGCAAAAGCAATTGGTCAGTTTGCTATCTTCAGTCCAGTACGCAGGTCGTGTGTAGTCCAACACGGTTGCTAAACAACAAATTAATGCACTAATTGAAATGGATTAAATCTATGCATGTGACGATACAAATATTATGTTAAAACTTTGAACTACATTTTTCGAAACTTAAAATTGGACGTTTCCTTCATTTTATATCATTGTCAAGTTTTCAATTCTTAAGATGTACAGCAGCAAGCATTTTCCTTCTACAAAAAGCCATTCCCTTAGATCTTTAAAATCTACGACAAAGTTGGACAAAGTTCTGCTTGATATCATTTGGTTAATATAACAAGCAGTTCCGCAACAACGTAATTCATCCTTTAGCCTCAACTGTTTTCAATGAAAGATCTTTAGACGAATAGTTGAGAATAACCACGAATTTACCACGAGTTTACCTTTTGGTATTTCGACAGCAGATGAGATGACGGCCACTGAGCTCCTGACTGCCTCCGTAATTATACGTGGCTTCACTTGCTGATATGCACGCTCATCAACAACCACCCCCTTTGCACTATCTTTGTCTGCTGAAAAATTAAATGTTGAACTCAACCAATGTCAAAAACGACTAACCGACTATCGTAGGAAGAATTGCTCTCGACAGGCGAGGTTTGGTTTTGCTTATGGGTACCTTGAGCTTGGGAGGGCCTGGAGGATTAGGCGCGGTGAGAAAATTTCATCTGCGCTATCGTTGAAACTAGTTTTATGCCCTTAGGTGTCACATAAGTATTGCAATTTGAAGACGATCTCAACATGATGTAGTGTACTGTCGACACTCATACAAAGGATGAAGGCATTAGTGTTCCCAACAGACCCTATCCCTTAAATTGAGAAGTAGAATTAGCTTCCACGCACTTTCGATACAAACAATCCGCGAAAAAATTGGGTGTCAGGACAAAATACCCAAGTAGTAATAGTTAAGCAAGAGTGGGGGGGGGGGTAAAAGGAAGTACCTATGTATTAAGATTAGGTATAGCCCATTTTCGCTCAAATTCCAAGGAAGTACCTCACAGCATGATACCCAAGCTGTTCACACGAGGGGGATTAGCAAGTTAATCCCTTAATATTAAATTAGGTCATTTACTCATTCCCAAATTGCACTTTAATAAAGTAAATTTTCAAAGACGTACCTCACAGCAGGACTCCCAAGCTGTTATCTCAAAGGGGATTAGTCAGGTAATGTTTTAATATTAAATTAGATAGGGTGACTCATTTACACTACGTACGGTTTACGTGATTTCCAAAGATGTACCTCACAGCATGATACTCAAGCTGTTCAAACGAAAGGGATTAGCAAAATAGTGCCTTAACATCGAATCAGTAAGGTCACTGACCCCCTAACATATTAAACTTTTATAATGTAAATTTTCAAAAGTGTACCTCACAGCATGATCCCCAAGCTGTTCACACGAGGGGGATTAGCAAGATAGTGCTTTAACAACAAATCAGTAAGGTCATTGCCCCCTACCATATTCAACTTTAATAATGTAAATTTTCAAAAGTGTACCTCACAGCATGATACCCACGCTGTTCACACGAAGGGGATTAGCAAGATAGTGACTTCATAACAAATTAATAAGGTCATCGACCCCCTACCAAATTACATTTTAAGAATGTAAATTTCCAAAGATGTACCTCCCACATGATACCCAAGCTGTTCACACAAAGGGGATTAGCAAGGTAATGTTTTAATTTTAAATTAGATAGGATGACTCATTTACATTTACGTACGGCTTAGGTGATTTTCAAAAATGTACCTCAGAGCATGACACCCAAGCTGTTCACATGAAAAGGATTAGCAAGATAGTGCCTTAACAACAAATCAGTATGGTTATTGACCCCCAACCATATTACACTTTATTAATGTCAATTTCCAAAGACGTACCTCACAGCATGACACCCAAGCTGTTCACAGGAAAGGGATTAGCATAAATCATTTTGTACACAACTTTCATTGTCTTAAAAAAATGTTTTATAAGATCTCATTGGCTACGAAGTTTTTCGTTCCCTATTGTTCTTGTTTATACTTAAGTTTCATTGGCTCCACATTTCGAGGTTTTTTTTAGATGTTTCAATCATTTGTTTCTTTCCCCTTATTTTATTCAGTTACCCTTATTCATCCAGAGTTTCTTATTTGTTGATTCCAGATTCCATATTTTGCTCAATTCACCAAAAGTGACTACCAAAATTAGCAATTCTATTTACAGTAAATCTAATTCAAAATTCTAGACTGCTAATCATTTTTTAATAATCTAACCTAGAAAAAAGAATGTCTCTCGTTGTGTTTGATATTGAGTGCTTGGAGGGGCAAATTGTTAAGGAGTCGGGTGTTTTCAAGGACGGAATTGTATTAGGATACAGTTTCCTTCCACCCAAAGACTACAAACCTACTTTTCAAGCAAAGTGGAACACTAAAAATTTACATGGGATTAATTGGAACAGTGGAAAACTGGAATATACTGAGTTGTCATCAATCATTCACCAACATTGTTCACCTACAACTGAATACTTTGCAAAGGGGTTGGAGAAGTGTAATCTCCTCTTAAAATACTTGTGTAAAGATGTGGAGAATCTAGATGATCTTGGTTGTCCAAAAGTTTCCAAACTTCTCAACAACTTGGATACTGACTGGGATTGTAGCAACTATCCGTATCGACACCAAAAAACCTTTCACTGTGCAGAGAAGAAAGCTTATGCATACGGAATTTGGACTCTTGATTTTTTTGATAATGTATTGTATTTGTGATTTCTAATTGTATTTGTGATCGTTTTGTAATTAAATGTTTTTGTTTTACTACTTTTTAAATCAGAGAAAAGTCGCATTTGAAGATCATTTGCTGAGTACAGATTACATGATTAGATAAAAATGCCAGAAATGCACGTTTCAAAATAATAAAAGATACGTCTTCTTAAATTGAGAAACAAAAAAAACTAAGTTTAAAAAGACGCTTTTTTCATTGTCAGTTTTTTAAATTTTTTAATGTATAATTTTAAGTATTGTTCTTGTTTATACTTAAGTTTCAGTGGCTCCATATTTCGAGGCTTTTTACGATATGTCAATCATTTGTTTCTTTCCCCTTACTTTATTCAGCTCCCCTTTGATAATGTCAATTTGCAAAGACGTACCTCACAGCTTGATACCCACGCTGTTCACACGGATTGGACCAGCAAGATAATCCCTCAATAACAAATTAGGTAGGTCATTGACCCCTTCCCACATTACACTTTACTAATGTCAATTTCCCAAGACGTACTTCACAGCAGGATGCCTAAGCTGTTTACACGAAGGGGATTAGCAAGATAGAGACTTAACAGCAAATTAGTTAGGTCATTCACGTTTTCTCATATTACATTTTACAAATGTCAATTTACAAAGACGTACCTCACCGCATGATGTCCAAACTGTTCACACGAAATGGATTAGCAAGATAATCCCTCAATCACACATTCCAATTCTTAAGGGAAGAAAGACACACCTATCCTCAAAAATACACATTTATTGGCAACAAACACTCAATTCTTGACACGAAACATCCAATTATTGCCAAAAATAGCTAAATGTTGAAAAAAATACCAAATTCGTAGCAAAAGAACCAATTCTAGCCCGAAAATACTCGTTTCTAGTCCAGAAATACTCCATTTTAAGCAAAAATTACACAATTCTTATGTTAACAAAAATTCGTAGTTCCTGCCAAAAAAACCCAGGTCTAGCAAAAACTGCGCAGTAATTGCCAAACGCACACTCAAATCTTCCCGAAAAATACCGATTTTTACCACAAAGTGGAGATATCTTGTCAAAGAACAACCAAACTCCACCCAATTTGTTAGAATTTTTAAAAAATACCCAAATAGAAAACGAAATAACAAAAAATCATCAAATATTTATCCCAAACATATCATAAATTAGACAATCTTGCCATTATCTGTATTTATCAAATTTCTTCCCGACAATCCAATTATTTAGTGACCTGACAAACATCAACTTTAGACATCGTCTTTTGTGATGATGAATCTTCTCCGCTGATTGATATAGGTTTTATGAGCACAAACTTGTCACGAATTATTTACTGTCGTCTAAAATTAGTCATAAAATGCATCAGTTTAATCATAGTAGTTCAACAATTACGTCCTACTATCTTCAAAATTACGAACAATTAGGTGATCTCATCCATGTAGGTGGGTCACTGACCTCTTTGAGAAAAAGTTTAGTTCAACTACTTCGTATGATTGCCACAATTGCGGATATCCAGGCATTGTATGGGCTCATTGAACTAATGTGAACAAAATATAATCCACACTAACGGCAATATGATTTTTCATACTTTATCAAAGCATGCAGAGCTCACGTGATATAAGTCTTACTCATAGTATCGTAATAATTACGTCACTATTGCGTCATAATGAATTCAGTTTTTTTGTCATACTGTATAAACAAAAGTCCAATTCATTGTGCTTCTTTTTTCCTTCTGTTCAACAGCTCAACAAAAGCTAGCTTTCATTCTTATCTTGAGACAATTTCTTGCTCCTTCTGTTGCAAAACCAAGTTATCATTTATAAACCCTTAGGTGAATATTCGTCATCTCCAGGACCTCTTCCTATTTCCCATTCCACGTAAGTCATTTCTGTTATGAAATATGAAAACAAGCAAGAAAAAACAAACAAATGGCCATTTTTATCATCGTACTCATTCGTAAATAGCATATTAATTCTTCAGTGAGAAACATTCACCAATACGGGTAATTTATCCTTAGCTTTAGTTTTTTTTAGTATTTCAACCGTCTTCAACCAAAAAAAGGCTGAAATAATGAACATCAAATCTGTGAAATTGAACGAAAATCTCAAAGCCCACATCTTCTTCCCCGATTTCAATGATGATGTTGCAATTATAAAGGAGAGAAAAACTTGCTACGGCTGGGTAGCTGATCCTCCATTCTCAATTCCGAGGCAGCTCCTGGTCTTCATTATTGCTATCGAGAATTTGCCTGAAGTCTCTGTTCCATACAAACAGACAACTGTAGACTTCTACAAAAACCGCATCGAAAACACAAATTTGCAAGTGTCAGACAACATGGAACTGAGCAGATCAGTCCGTGAGCAATTCTGTGATTATGAGTTGTCCTATAGACCAATGTATGAAAATCAACTGTGATTTTTTGAGGAGGAGAGAGAACTTAAATTTCTCTGGTGTGTGTCTGACGAGTATGACAATTTGCAGGAGCATCAACCTCATCGGGATTGTGACGACTGGGAAAATGGGTCGTTGACAGAGAGTATCACTGCAAGTATAGAGGAAGAGAACGCAATTGAGCTCAAGTTTAGCAGCAAAAATTGCGACAAGGCAGTCCCCTTCTTGTATATTTCTACCGAAACTGGACAAGATACAACGAAGGAAGTACAAGGAGCATCCACTGTTGAAAATACTTCACTCAATTCTGCCGAAACCATCCTCATTAAAGTACTCGATGAATGTGCAGATAACCAAGATCATATTTTTTCTCATGATGCAATTGAAGTAATATCTGAAAAAACTTCCCTCAAATGTGAGCAACCGGCGTATTGTACACAAAATACAGTCAAGAGAAGGGCTCCTGATGTCAATAACCCTGAGAGAGGGAAGTAGAAAACCAGAAGTTGATCACAAGAAAGAAAAAATGTGTCCTCCATCGGGCAAATTGAGACGACATACTGAGTTATATGGTAACTACACTAGCAATCTGAGAAGTTATTCCTTTTGCAGATTATTTTTGTTTGTATTTCCTGTATGATTTCATATCTGATACTAGTATTTTTAGTGACGACTGATTGACTGAATAATTTGAAATGTTCTGTTTTACACTTAGAAAAGCTGAAGCTCATGTATGCTTTTGAATTAATACTTTGATACTAATATTTAATTGAGTTTTAAAATGCATTTTCGAAAACAATTTTTATCATAAGTTCAATTTTGAATTTAAATATTTATCGAAAAAAGCTTGTTTTGTAATGTCTGCTTTTTTCTCAAAAATGGGGGTTAGTAGTCGTTGCAGAGACTGTGAAGTTGATTGGAAATAGTTGGGATGCAAATGATATGGTTATCAGATAATGGACCGTAGTCGACTTTCGGACATACGACCACAAAATATCTGTAAGGTTTTCGTGTAGATAGATTTATTAACAACAGGTTTTCAAGTCCCTGAATGAGCTGAAAGACCAGATTTTTGAGGTAGAAATGAGCAAGACACGTATTGCACATAAAGCACCAATAATTGTTGGGTTCTTTATCCTCTTGTACGCCAGAATTACAATGTTGCAACTTAAAAACCATTTCTTATCCTCTTTCTGCGATACAAACAAATATGAGTTGATTAAATGGATAATGAGTCTTTACTTGGCACGTAGTGAGGAAAAATTTGACGAATTCAGTTGACCAGAAATACATCAAGTGTGGTACTGGATGATGCAAAGCGATTGCAGTAATAACTTCGCAGCAGACTCTAGCAACAGTTGTTTACCACGAATACTATACCATAATCATGGAACCTTTGATAAGAGAACACCTGGTTTTTGTAAAGAAGAATTTTCGGTTAAGAAATTTTAGATATCGATACATACATATCATTAAGTATAAAATTTACAAGTTTTTTAAGTGGAAAACCATTTCCATTAGTTTTTTTTATTGTTTTGAAAAAAAAATGTATTACTAAAGAAAAATCTTTTTAAAAAATGTAATTTTTATAAGGTTTTTAACAAAAAAATGTAATTTTAGATGTTTTTTATCTATTTTTACAATTTTCAGTTTTTGAAGTTTTCTTCAAGTTAAATTTTCAATTCAATTGTTTTTTTTATTTAAAAAATGTTGTTTTACTAAAATAATTTTTTTCAAAAATGACGTTTTTTACATAAGGTTTTTAACCAAAAATGTAAATTTTGTTATTTTTTATTTTTCTATTTTTACAATTCTCAGTTTTTGATTTTCTTCATGTAAAATGTTCAATTTAATTGTTTTTCTTAATTAAAAATGTTGTTTTACTAAAATAATTTTTTTTCAAAAATGTCGTTTTTTACATAAGGTTTTTAACCAAAAATGTAAATTCTGTTGTTTTTCATTCTTCTATTTTTACATTTTTCAGTTTTGGAAGTTTTTTTCTTGTAAAATTTTCAATTTATTTGTTTCTTTAATTTAAAAAAATGTTGTTTTACTAAAACAATTTTTTTTCAAAAATGTCGTTTTTTACATAAGGTTTTTAACCAAAAATGTAAATTTTGTTGTTTTTCATTTTTCTATTTTTACATTTTTCAGTTTTGGAAGTTTTTTTCTTGTAAAATTTTCAATTTAATTGTTTTTTTATTGAAAAAATGTTGTTTTACTAAAATAATTTTTTATCAAAAATGTCGTTTTTTACATCAGGTTTTTAACCAAAAACGTAAATTTTGTTGTTTTTCATTTTTCTATTTTTACATTTTTCAGTTTTGGAAGTTTTTTTTCTTGTAAAATTTTTAATTTAATTGTTTTTTATTAAAAAATGTTGCTTTACTAAAATATTTTTTTTCAAAAATGTCGTTTTTTACATAAGGTTTTTAATCAAAAATTTAAAATTTCTTGTTTTTTCATTTTTCTACTTTTACATTTTTCAGTTTTGGAGTTTTTACACCCCCCAGCTCTGCTTAACTATTACTACTCTGCTTAACTAATGCCAGAAATGCACGTTTCAAAATTACTATTTTCTTTCATGTAAAATTTTCAATTTTTTTTATTAAAAAATGTTGTTTTACTAAAACAATTTTTTTTTTCAAAAATGCCGTTTTTTACATAAGGGGTTTAACCAAAAATGTATATTATGTTGTTTTTTTATTTTTCTATTTTTCCATTTTTCAGCTTTTGAAGTTTTTTTCATTGTAAATGAAAAAACTTCAAAAATTGAAAATGGAAAAATAGAAAAATAAAAAAACAACATAATATACATTTTTGGTTAAACCCCTTATGTAAAAAACGGCATTTTTGAAAAAAAAATTGTTTTAGTAAAACAACATTTTTTAATAAAAAAAATTGAAAATTTTACATGAAAGAAAATAGTAATTTTGAAA